>NW_028294841.1:0-114602 GCF_964341445.2 Mesoplodon mirus | reverse complement strand
CAGCCTGACAGAAAGTACAGAAAAAGCCGGTACGACTCTGAGGCATTTGGACGAGGCAAGGTCCCTCGGCCTGACTAAGTCATTAAGCGGGTGCTGCTCCTCGTGGCACGCAGAACACCCCCCGTCCAACGAAGTGGGATCCTAGAAAGGCCCAGTGTTGCTGAAAGTCTCCAGGTGTCAGTCAGCGAGTGCTGGCAAATGCGTCGTGGGCTCAAGTTGGCACTGGGAGAATGTGGGAGAAGCCCGACTTTCCCCCTTTGGAAAGCCACTTCGTTGCAGCTTCCAAGCCGCCTGCTACTATTCACTCCACAGATTCCTCTGAGGAGCGGTGACTTTTTCCAAAAGAAACCAGGTGCTTGCGATTCCTTCCGGGGAGCTCACCCCAGGAGCATACTGTAGCTAAGGCGCCCACTAAATGTGACCTCTAGTCTCGAGGTAAGGTGCACATTTTCCCATTCCCAGAGATAGGGGCGCCCCGGTTTCCAGGAGGTCTTAGTCAGTGGACGGCTTTAGCTTTAGTATGCCTCACAGCGCTCAAGACTCTCACGTGGGCACTTCTTTCCAAGGAAGTACACTGCGTACCCAAAGCCTTCTGAGCACAAGCAAGGGATACACAGCTCTGGGCACATCCCTCCCTATGCAGTTGGAAGGGCCGGGAACTAAGGTGTTCTCTGAGGCGAGCGTCCACAGCTTTGAAACAGCCCCAGGAACGCGGTTCTTGGCAGGGTTTCGTCCCCTGCGGGTCTGCCACGGTTGAGGAAAACTAAGCGGCCCTGAAAGAAACCACCGGGGCTCCAATTCGGTTGGGGACTCCTGCTCGACGTCTCTCTAGGTGATGCGGAAACTGGACTTTAGTCCAGCCCGAAGTAATGCAGAGAGTAACCCCGAGCATTGCTAGGCATTGGGAACATCCGAAGTCACCCAGGTAGGCCTGCTGAGGGCAGTTCGGGGTTTGTGCCGTTCACCACATGCAGCACACACTGCATCCAAAAGTTTCATCGCAGAAGGCCGAACTGTGTTCCACGGGTCTCCCTTGGATTGTCAGAGAAGATGGGTGTATGTGCTGGGTGATCCAGTTGGTAATTGAGAAGCCTGGCAGAGGGCAGTCTTTTCCCCATTTGAAAGGTCGATAGTGGCGGCCTCAAGGCTGACTGAAAGACACTGCCCTTACCCGTCTTCTAGTCACCTCCAGGAGTGCCTCAGTGAAGACAGTGAGTTTTCTCCTACGAATCCAGGTGGTCTCCAGTGCCTTGCTGGGAGCTCATCCCACGCTTGCCCTAGCTAAAGTGTGAAGTCAAAGTGACCCCTAGCCTCAAGGGAAGCGCGAGCGCTTCCTATCAGCCAAGTTGGGTGGGCAGCCACCTCCATGAACCCTGACGCCATAGAGTGCTTTAACTCCTCTGCGGCTTTGCGTAGGCCTAAGAGAGTCGCGTGTGAATTCCTTCTGAGGGAGAGCATGTGCGCTGGGAGTCCCCGTTTTGTTTTCCGAGCCACACAACACAGGACAGACTGCTGGGGTCAGCTCTTGCTACGCAGAGCGAAGGGCAGTGAACTGCTTCTCGCTTGCAGAGCTTGATGTCTACAGCTGTAAGGCAGCCCCGGGACAAAGTTTTGGCCAGTATTACATTCAGCGTGGGCTCTCCCTCTGTGGAGGCCCTCCGAACGGCACTGAGAGAATCCCTGAGCCTAAAGTGCATCCTGGCAACCCTTAACCTGTCATCTCACTATTGTGACGCAAGGTACACTGCAGGTGCAGCCTGACAGAAAGTACAGAAAAGCCGGTACGACTCTGAGGCATTTGGACGAGGCAAGGTCCCCTCGGCCTGACTAAGTCATTAAGCGGGTGCTGCTCCTCGTGGCACGCAGAACACCCCCCCGTCCAACGAAGTGGGATCCTAGAAAGGCCCAGTGTTGCTGAAAGTCTCCAGGTGTCAGTCAGCGAGTGCTGGCAAATGCGTCGTGGGCTCAAGTTGGCACTGGGAGAATGTGGGAGAAGCCCGACTTTCCCCCTTTGGAAAGCCACTTCGTTGCAGCTTCCAAGCCGCCTGCTACTATTCACTCCACAGATTCCTCTGAGGAGCGGTGACTTTTTCCAAAAGAAACCAGGTGCTTGCGATTCCTTCCGGGGAGCTCACCCCCAGGAGCATACTGTAGCTAAGGCGCCCACTAAATGTGACCTCTAGTCTCGAGGTAAGGTGCACATTTTCCCATTCCCAGAGATAGGGGCGCCCCGGTTTCCAGGAGGTCTTAGTCAGTGGACGGCTTTAGCTTTAGTATGCCTCACAGCGCTCAAGACTCTCACGTGGGCACTTCTTTCCAAGGAAGTACACTGCGTACCCAAAGCCTTCTGAGCACAAGCAAGGGATACACAGCTCTGGGCACATCCCTCCCTATGCAGTTGGAAGGGCCGGGAACTAAGGTGTTCTCTGAGGCGAGCGTCCCACGCTTTGAAACAGCCCCAGGAACGCGGTTCTTGGCAGGGTTTCGTCCCCTGCGGGTCTGCCACGTTGAGGAAAACTAAGCGGCCCTGAAAGAAACCACCGGGGCTCCAATTCGGTTTGGGGACTCCTGCTCGACGTCTCTCTAGGTGATGCGGAAACTGGACTTTAGGTCCAGCCCGAAGTAATGCAGAGAGTAACCCCGAGCATTGCTAGGCATTGGGAACATCCGAAGTCACCCAGGTAGGCCTGCTGAGGGCAGTTCGGGGTTTGTGCCGTTCACCACATGCAGCACACACTGCATCCAAAAGTTTCATCGCAGAAGGCCGAACTGTGTTCCACGGGTCTCCCTTGGATTGTCAGAGAAGATGGGTGTATGTGCTGGGTGATCCAGTTGGTAATTGAGAAGCCTGGCAGAGGGCAGTCTTTTCCCCATTTGAAAGGTCGATAGTGGCGGCCTCAAGGCTGACTGAAAGACACTGCCCTTACCCGTCTTCTAGTCACCTCCAGGAGTGCCTCAGTGAAGACAGTGAGTTTTCTCCTACGAATCCAGGTGGTCTCCAGTGCCTTGCTGGGAGCTCATCCCACGCTTGCCCTAGCTAAAGTGTGAAGTCAAAGTGACCCCTAGCCTCAAGGGAAGCGCGAGCGCTTCCTATCAGCCAAGTTGGGTGGGCAGCCACCTCCATGAACCCTGACGCCATAGAGTGCTTTAACTCCTCTGCGGCTTTGCGTAGGCCTAAGAGAGTCGCGTGTGAATTCCTTCTGAGGGAGAGCATGTGCGCTGGGAGTCCCCGTTTTGTTTTCCCGAGCCACACAACACAGGACAGACTGCTGGGGTCAGCTCTTGCTACGCAGAGCGAAGGGCAGTGAACTGCTTCTCGCTTGCAGAGCTTTGATGTCTACAGCTGTAAGGCAGCCCCGGGACAAAGTTTTGGCCAGTATTACATTCAGCGTGGCTCTCCCTCTGTGGAGGCCCTCCGAACGGCACTGAGAGAATCCCTGAGCCTAAAGTGCATCCTGGCAACCCTTAACCTGTCATCTCACTATTGTGACGCAAGGTACACTGCAGGTGCAGCCTGACAGAAAGTACAGAAAAGCCGGTACGACTCTGAGGCATTTGGACGAGGCAAGGTCCCCTCGGCCTGACTAAGTCATTAAGCGGGTGCTGCTCCTCGTGGCACGCAGAACACCCCCCCGTCCAACGAAGTGGGATCCTAGAAAGGCCCAGTGTTGCTGAAAGTCTCCAGGTGTCAGTCAGCGAGTGCTGGCAAATGCGTCGTGGGCTCAAGTTGGCACTGGGAGAATGTGGGAGAAGCCCGACTTTCCCCCTTTGGAAAGCCACTTCGTTGCAGCTTCCAAGCCGCCTGCTACTATTCACTCCACAGATTCCTCTGAGGAGCGGTGACTTTTTCCAAAAGAAACCAGGTGCTTGCGATTCCTTCCGGGGAGCTCACCCCCAGGAGCATACTGTAGCTAAGGCGCCCACTAAATGTGACCTCTAGTCTCGAGGTAAGGTGCACATTTTCCCATTCCCAGAGATAGGGGCGCCCCGGTTTCCAGGAGGTCTTAGTCAGTGGACGGCTTTAGCTTTAGTATGCCTCACAGCGCTCAAGACTCTCACGTGGGCACTTCTTTCCAAGGAAGTACACTGCGTACCCAAAGCCTTCTGAGCACAAGCAAGGGATACACAGCTCTGGGCACATCCCTCCCTATGCAGTTGGAAGGGCCGGGAACTAAGGTGTTCTCTGAGGCGAGCGTCCCACAGCTTTGAAACAGCCCCAGGAACGCGGTTCTTGGCAGGGTTTCGTCCCCTGCGGGTCTGCCACGTTGAGGAAAACTAAGCGGCCCTGAAAGAAACCACCGGGGCTCCAATTCGGTTTGGGGACTCCTGCTCGACGTCTCTCTAGGTGATGCGGAAACTGGACTTTAGGTCCAGCCCGAAGTAATGCAGAGAGTAACCCCGAGCATTGCTAGGCATTGGGAACATCCGAAGTCACCCAGGTAGGCCTGCTGAGGGCAGTTCGGGGTTTGTGCCGTTCACCACATGCAGCACACACTGCATCCAAAAGTTTCATCGCAGAAGGCCGAACTGTGTTCCACGGGTCTCCCTTGGATTGTCAGAGAAGATGGGTGTATGTGCTGGGTGATCCAGTTGGTAATTGAGAAGCCTGGCAGAGGGCAGTCTTTTCCCCATTTGAAAGGTCGATAGTGGCGGCCTCAAGGCTGACTGAAAGACACTGCCCTTACCCGTCTTCTAGTCACCTCCAGGAGTGCCTCAGTGAAGACAGTGAGTTTTCTCCTACGAATCCAGGTGGTCTCCAGTGCCTTGCTGGGAGCTCATCCCACGCTTGCCCTAGCTAAAGTGTGAAGTCAAAGTGACCCCTAGCCTCAAGGGAAGCGCGAGCGCTTCCTATCAGCCAAGTTGGGTGGGCAGCCACCTCCATGAACCCTGACGCCATAGAGTGCTTTAACTCCTCTGCGGCTTTGCGTAGGCCTAAGAGAGTCGCGTGTGAATTCCTTCTGAGGGAGAGCATGTGCGCTGGGAGTCCCCGTTTTGTTTTCCGAGCCACACAACACAGGACAGACTGCTGGGGTCAGCTCTTGCTACGCAGAGCGAAGGGCAGTGAACTGCTTCTCGCTTGCAGAGCTTGATGTCTACAGCTGTAAGGCAGCCCCGGGACAAAGTTTTGGCCAGTATTACATTCAGCGTGGCTCTCCCTCTGTGGAGGCCCTCCGAACGGCACTGAGAGAATCCCTGAGCCTAAAGTGCATCCTGGCAACCCTTAACCTGTCATCTCACTATTGTGACGCAAGGTACACTGCAGGTGCAGCCTGACAGAAAGTACAGAAAAGCCGGTACGACTCTGAGGCATTTGGACGAGGCAAGGTCCCCTCGGCCTGACTAAGTCATTAAGCGGGTGCTGCTCCTCGTGGCACGCAGAACACCCCCCCGTCCAACGAAGTGGGATCCTAGAAAGGCCCAGTGTTGCTGAAAGTCTCCAGGTGTCAGTCAGCGAGTGCTGGCAAATGCGTCGTGGGCTCAAGTTGGCACTGGGAGAATGTGGGAGAAGCCCGACTTTCCCCCTTTGGAAAGCCACTTCGTTGCAGCTTCCAAGCCGCCTGCTACTATTCACTCCACAGATTCCTCTGAGGAGCGGTGACTTTTTCCAAAAGAAACCAGGTGCTTGCGATTCCTTCCGGGGAGCTCACCCCCAGGAGCATACTGTAGCTAAGGCGCCCACTAAATGTGACCTCTAGTCTCGAGGTAAGGTGCACATTTTCCCATTCCCAGAGATAGGGGCGCCCCGGTTTCCAGGAGGTCTTAGTCAGTGGACGGCTTTAGCTTTAGTATGCCTCACAGCGCTCAAGACTCTCACGTGGGCACTTCTTTCCAAGGAAGTACACTGCGTACCCAAAGCCTTCTGAGCACAAGCAAGGGATACACAGCTCTGGGCACATCCCTCCCTATGCAGTTGGAAGGGCCGGGAACTAAGGTGTTCTCTGAGGCGAGCGTCCCACAGCTTTGAAACAGCCCCAGGAACGCGGTTCTTGGCAGGGTTTCGTCCCCTGCGGGTCTGCCACGTTGAGGAAAACTAAGCGGCCCTGAAAGAAACCACCGGGGCTCCAATTCGGTTTGGGGACTCCTGCTCGACGTCTCTCTAGGTGATGCGGAAACTGGACTTTAGGTCCAGCCCGAAGTAATGCAGAGAGTAACCCCGAGCATTGCTAGGCATTGGGAACATCCGAAGTCACCCAGGTAGGCCTGCTGAGGGCAGTTCGGGGTTTGTGCCGTTCACCACATGCAGCACACACTGCATCCAAAAGTTTCATCGCAGAAGGCCGAACTGTGTTCCACGGGTCTCCCTTGGATTGTCAGAGAAGATGGGTGTATGTGCTGGGTGATCCAGTTGGTAATTGAGAAGCCTGGCAGAGGGCAGTCTTTTCCCCATTTGAAAGGTCGATAGTGGCGGCCTCAAGGCTGACTGAAAGACACTGCCCTTACCCGTCTTCTAGTCACCTCCAGGAGTGCCTCAGTGAAGACAGTGAGTTTTCTCCTACGAATCCAGGTGGTCTCCAGTGCCTTGCTGGGAGCTCATCCCACGCTTGCCCTAGCTAAAGTGTGAAGTCAAAGTGACCCCTAGCCTCAAGGGAAGCGCGAGCGCTTCCTATCAGCCAAGTTGGGTGGGCAGCCACCTCCATGAACCCTGACGCCATAGAGTGCTTTAACTCCTCTGCGGCTTTGCGTAGGCCTAAGAGAGTCGCGTGTGAATTCCTTCTGAGGGAGAGCATGTGCGCTGGGAGTCCCCGTTTTGTTTTCCGAGCCACACAACACAGGACAGACTGCTGGGGTCAGCTCTTGCTACGCAGAGCGAAGGGCAGTGAACTGCTTCTCGCTTGCAGAGCTTGATGTCTACAGCTGTAAGGCAGCCCCGGGACAAAGTTTTGGCCAGTATTACATTCAGCGTGGCTCTCCCTCTGTGGAGGCCCTCCGAACGGCACTGAGAGAATCCCTGAGCCTAAAGTGCATCCTGGCAACCCTTAACCTGTCATCTCACTATTGTGACGCAAGGTACACTGCAGGTGCAGCCTGACAGAAAGTACAGAAAAGCCGGTACGACTCTGAGGCATTTGGACGAGGCAAGGTCCCCTCGGCCTGACTAAGTCATTAAGCGGGTGCTGCTCCTCGTGGCACGCAGAACACCCCCCCGTCCAACGAAGTGGGATCCTAGAAAGGCCCAGTGTTGCTGAAAGTCTCCAGGTGTCAGTCAGCGAGTGCTGGCAAATGCGTCGTGGGCTCAAGTTGGCACTGGGAGAATGTGGGAGAAGCCCGACTTTCCCCCTTTGGAAAGCCACTTCGTTGCAGCTTCCAAGCCGCCTGCTACTATTCACTCCACAGATTCCTCTGAGGAGCGGTGACTTTTTCCAAAAGAAACCAGGTGCTTGCGATTCCTTCCGGGGAGCTCACCCCCAGGAGCATACTGTAGCTAAGGCGCCCACTAAATGTGACCTCTAGTCTCGAGGTAAGGTGCACATTTTCCCATTCCCAGAGATAGGGGCGCCCCGGTTTCCAGGAGGTCTTAGTCAGTGGACGGCTTTAGCTTTAGTATGCCTCACAGCGCTCAAGACTCTCACGTGGGCACTTCTTTCCAAGGAAGTACACTGCGTACCCAAAGCCTTCTGAGCACAAGCAAGGGATACACAGCTCTGGGCACATCCCTCCCTATGCAGTTGGAAGGGCCGGGAACTAAGGTGTTCTCTGAGGCGAGCGTCCCACAGCTTTGAAACAGCCCCAGGAACGCGGTTCTTGGCAGGGTTTCGTCCCCTGCGGGTCTGCCACGTTGAGGAAAACTAAGCGGCCCTGAAAGAAACCACCGGGGCTCCAATTCGGTTTGGGGACTCCTGCTCGACGTCTCTCTAGGTGATGCGGAAACTGGACTTTAGGTCCAGCCCGAAGTAATGCAGAGAGTAACCCCGAGCATTGCTAGGCATTGGGAACATCCGAAGTCACCCAGGTAGGCCTGCTGAGGGCAGTTCGGGGTTTGTGCCGTTCACCACATGCAGCACACACTGCATCCAAAAGTTTCATCGCAGAAGGCCGAACTGTGTTCCACGGGTCTCCCTTGGATTGTCAGAGAAGATGGGTGTATGTGCTGGGTGATCCAGTTGGTAATTGAGAAGCCTGGCAGAGGGCAGTCTTTTCCCCATTTGAAAGGTCGATAGTGGCGGCCTCAAGGCTGACTGAAAGACACTGCCCTTACCCGTCTTCTAGTCACCTCCAGGAGTGCCTCAGTGAAGACAGTGAGTTTTCTCCTACGAATCCAGGTGGTCTCCAGTGCCTTGCTGGGAGCTCATCCCACGCTTGCCCTAGCTAAAGTGTGAAGTCAAAGTGACCCCTAGCCTCAAGGGAAGCGCGAGCGCTTCCTATCAGCCAAGTTGGGTGGGCAGCCACCTCCATGAACCCTGACGCCATAGAGTGCTTTAACTCCTCTGCGGCTTTGCGTAGGCCTAAGAGAGTCGCGTGTGAATTCCTTCTGAGGGAGAGCATGTGCGCTGGGAGTCCCCGTTTTGTTTTCCGAGCCACACAACACAGGACAGACTGCTGGGGTCAGCTCTTGCTACGCAGAGCGAAGGGCAGTGAACTGCTTCTCGCTTGCAGAGCTTGATGTCTACAGCTGTAAGGCAGCCCCGGGACAAAGTTTTGGCCAGTATTACATTCAGCGTGGCTCTCCCTCTGTGGAGGCCCTCCGAACGGCACTGAGAGAATCCCTGAGCCTAAAGTGCATCCTGGCAACCCTTAACCTGTCATCTCACTATTGTGACGCAAGGTACACTGCAGGTGCAGCCTGACAGAAAGTACAGAAAAGCCGGTACGACTCTGAGGCATTTGGACGAGGCAAGGTCCCCTCGGCCTGACTAAGTCATTAAGCGGGTGCTGCTCCTCGTGGCACGCAGAACACCCCCCCGTCCAACGAAGTGGGATCCTAGAAAGGCCCAGTGTTGCTGAAAGTCTCCAGGTGTCAGTCAGCGAGTGCTGGCAAATGCGTCGTGGGCTCAAGTTGGCACTGGGAGAATGTGGGAGAAGCCCGACTTTCCCCCTTTGGAAAGCCACTTCGTTGCAGCTTCCAAGCCGCCTGCTACTATTCACTCCACAGATTCCTCTGAGGAGCGGTGACTTTTTCCAAAAGAAACCAGGTGCTTGCGATTCCTTCCGGGGAGCTCACCCCCAGGAGCATACTGTAGCTAAGGCGCCCACTAAATGTGACCTCTAGTCTCGAGGTAAGGTGCACATTTTCCCATTCCCAGAGATAGGGGCGCCCCGGTTTCCAGGAGGTCTTAGTCAGTGGACGGCTTTAGCTTTAGTATGCCTCACAGCGCTCAAGACTCTCACGTGGGCACTTCTTTCCAAGGAAGTACACTGCGTACCCAAAGCCTTCTGAGCACAAGCAAGGGATACACAGCTCTGGGCACATCCCTCCCTATGCAGTTGGAAGGGCCGGGAACTAAGGTGTTCTCTGAGGCGAGCGTCCCACAGCTTTGAAACAGCCCCAGGAACGCGGTTCTTGGCAGGGTTTCGTCCCCTGCGGGTCTGCCACGTTGAGGAAAACTAAGCGGCCCTGAAAGAAACCACCGGGGCTCCAATTCGGTTTGGGGACTCCTGCTCGACGTCTCTCTAGGTGATGCGGAAACTGGACTTTAGGTCCAGCCCGAAGTAATGCAGAGAGTAACCCCGAGCATTGCTAGGCATTGGGAACATCCGAAGTCACCCAGGTAGGCCTGCTGAGGGCAGTTCGGGGTTTGTGCCGTTCACCACATGCAGCACACACTGCATCCAAAAGTTTCATCGCAGAAGGCCGAACTGTGTTCCACGGGTCTCCCTTGGATTGTCAGAGAAGATGGGTGTATGTGCTGGGTGATCCAGTTGGTAATTGAGAAGCCTGGCAGAGGGCAGTCTTTTCCCCATTTGAAAGGTCGATAGTGGCGGCCTCAAGGCTGACTGAAAGACACTGCCCTTACCCGTCTTCTAGTCACCTCCAGGAGTGCCTCAGTGAAGACAGTGAGTTTTCTCCTACGAATCCAGGTGGTCTCCAGTGCCTTGCTGGGAGCTCATCCCACGCTTGCCCTAGCTAAAGTGTGAAGTCAAAGTGACCCCTAGCCTCAAGGGAAGCGCGAGCGCTTCCTATCAGCCAAGTTGGGTGGGCAGCCACCTCCATGAACCCTGACGCCATAGAGTGCTTTAACTCCTCTGCGGCTTTGCGTAGGCCTAAGAGAGTCGCGTGTGAATTCCTTCTGAGGGAGAGCATGTGCGCTGGGAGTCCCCGTTTTGTTTTCCGAGCCACACAACACAGGACAGACTGCTGGGGTCAGCTCTTGCTACGCAGAGCGAAGGGCAGTGAACTGCTTCTCGCTTGCAGAGCTTGATGTCTACAGCTGTAAGGCAGCCCCGGGACAAAGTTTTGGCCAGTATTACATTCAGCGTGGCTCTCCCTCTGTGGAGGCCCTCCGAACGGCACTGAGAGAATCCCTGAGCCTAAAGTGCATCCTGGCAACCCTTAACCTGTCATCTCACTATTGTGACGCAAGGTACACTGCAGGTGCAGCCTGACAGAAAGTACAGAAAAGCCGGTACGACTCTGAGGCATTTGGACGAGGCAAGGTCCCCTCGGCCTGACTAAGTCATTAAGCGGGTGCTGCTCCTCGTGGCACGCAGAACACCCCCCCGTCCAACGAAGTGGGATCCTAGAAAGGCCCAGTGTTGCTGAAAGTCTCCAGGTGTCAGTCAGCGAGTGCTGGCAAATGCGTCGTGGGCTCAAGTTGGCACTGGGAGAATGTGGGAGAAGCCCGACTTTCCCCCTTTGGAAAGCCACTTCGTTGCAGCTTCCAAGCCGCCTGCTACTATTCACTCCACAGATTCCTCTGAGGAGCGGTGACTTTTTCCAAAAGAAACCAGGTGCTTGCGATTCCTTCCGGGGAGCTCACCCCCAGGAGCATACTGTAGCTAAGGCGCCCACTAAATGTGACCTCTAGTCTCGAGGTAAGGTGCACATTTTCCCATTCCCAGAGATAGGGGCGCCCCGGTTTCCAGGAGGTCTTAGTCAGTGGACGGCTTTAGCTTTAGTATGCCTCACAGCGCTCAAGACTCTCACGTGGGCACTTCTTTCCAAGGAAGTACACTGCGTACCCAAAGCCTTCTGAGCACAAGCAAGGGATACACAGCTCTGGGCACATCCCTCCCTATGCAGTTGGAAGGGCCGGGAACTAAGGTGTTCTCTGAGGCGAGCGTCCCACAGCTTTGAAACAGCCCCAGGAACGCGGTTCTTGGCAGGGTTTCGTCCCCTGCGGGTCTGCCACGTTGAGGAAAACTAAGCGGCCCTGAAAGAAACCACCGGGGCTCCAATTCGGTTTGGGGACTCCTGCTCGACGTCTCTCTAGGTGATGCGGAAACTGGACTTTAGGTCCAGCCCGAAGTAATGCAGAGAGTAACCCCGAGCATTGCTAGGCATTGGGAACATCCGAAGTCACCCAGGTAGGCCTGCTGAGGGCAGTTCGGGGTTTGTGCCGTTCACCACATGCAGCACACACTGCATCCAAAAGTTTCATCGCAGAAGGCCGAACTGTGTTCCACGGGTCTCCCTTGGATTGTCAGAGAAGATGGGTGTATGTGCTGGGTGATCCAGTTGGTAATTGAGAAGCCTGGCAGAGGGCAGTCTTTTCCCCATTTGAAAGGTCGATAGTGGCGGCCTCAAGGCTGACTGAAAGACACTGCCCTTACCCGTCTTCTAGTCACCTCCAGGAGTGCCTCAGTGAAGACAGTGAGTTTTCTCCTACGAATCCAGGTGGTCTCCAGTGCCTTGCTGGGAGCTCATCCCACGCTTGCCCTAGCTAAAGTGTGAAGTCAAAGTGACCCCTAGCCTCAAGGGAAGCGCGAGCGCTTCCTATCAGCCAAGTTGGGTGGGCAGCCACCTCCATGAACCCTGACGCCATAGAGTGCTTTAACTCCTCTGCGGCTTTGCGTAGGCCTAAGAGAGTCGCGTGTGAATTCCTTCTGAGGGAGAGCATGTGCGCTGGGAGTCCCCGTTTTGTTTTCCGAGCCACACAACACAGGACAGACTGCTGGGGTCAGCTCTTGCTACGCAGAGCGAAGGGCAGTGAACTGCTTCTCGCTTGCAGAGCTTGATGTCTACAGCTGTAAGGCAGCCCCGGGACAAAGTTTTGGCCAGTATTACATTCAGCGTGGCTCTCCCTCTGTGGAGGCCCTCCGAACGGCACTGAGAGAATCCCTGAGCCTAAAGTGCATCCTGGCAACCCTTAACCTGTCATCTCACTATTGTGACGCAAGGTACACTGCAGGTGCAGCCTGACAGAAAGTACAGAAAAGCCGGTACGACTCTGAGGCATTTGGACGAGGCAAGGTCCCCTCGGCCTGACTAAGTCATTAAGCGGGTGCTGCTCCTCGTGGCACGCAGAACACCCCCCCGTCCAACGAAGTGGGATCCTAGAAAGGCCCAGTGTTGCTGAAAGTCTCCAGGTGTCAGTCAGCGAGTGCTGGCAAATGCGTCGTGGGCTCAAGTTGGCACTGGGAGAATGTGGGAGAAGCCCGACTTTCCCCCTTTGGAAAGCCACTTCGTTGCAGCTTCCAAGCCGCCTGCTACTATTCACTCCACAGATTCCTCTGAGGAGCGGTGACTTTTTCCAAAAGAAACCAGGTGCTTGCGATTCCTTCCGGGGAGCTCACCCCCAGGAGCATACTGTAGCTAAGGCGCCCACTAAATGTGACCTCTAGTCTCGAGGTAAGGTGCACATTTTCCCATTCCCAGAGATAGGGGCGCCCCGGTTTCCAGGAGGTCTTAGTCAGTGGACGGCTTTAGCTTTAGTATGCCTCACAGCGCTCAAGACTCTCACGTGGGCACTTCTTTCCAAGGAAGTACACTGCGTACCCAAAGCCTTCTGAGCACAAGCAAGGGATACACAGCTCTGGGCACATCCCTCCCTATGCAGTTGGAAGGGCCGGGAACTAAGGTGTTCTCTGAGGCGAGCGTCCCACAGCTTTGAAACAGCCCCAGGAACGCGGTTCTTGGCAGGGTTTCGTCCCCTGCGGGTCTGCCACGTTGAGGAAAACTAAGCGGCCCTGAAAGAAACCACCGGGGCTCCAATTCGGTTTGGGGACTCCTGCTCGACGTCTCTCTAGGTGATGCGGAAACTGGACTTTAGGTCCAGCCCGAAGTAATGCAGAGAGTAACCCCGAGCATTGCTAGGCATTGGGAACATCCGAAGTCACCCAGGTAGGCCTGCTGAGGGCAGTTCGGGGTTTGTGCCGTTCACCACATGCAGCACACACTGCATCCAAAAGTTTCATCGCAGAAGGCCGAACTGTGTTCCACGGGTCTCCCTTGGATTGTCAGAGAAGATGGGTGTATGTGCTGGGTGATCCAGTTGGTAATTGAGAAGCCTGGCAGAGGGCAGTCTTTTCCCCATTTGAAAGGTCGATAGTGGCGGCCTCAAGGCTGACTGAAAGACACTGCCCTTACCCGTCTTCTAGTCACCTCCAGGAGTGCCTCAGTGAAGACAGTGAGTTTTCTCCTACGAATCCAGGTGGTCTCCAGTGCCTTGCTGGGAGCTCATCCCACGCTTGCCCTAGCTAAAGTGTGAAGTCAAAGTGACCCCTAGCCTCAAGGGAAGCGCGAGCGCTTCCTATCAGCCAAGTTGGGTGGGCAGCCACCTCCATGAACCCTGACGCCATAGAGTGCTTTAACTCCTCTGCGGCTTTGCGTAGGCCTAAGAGAGTCGCGTGTGAATTCCTTCTGAGGGAGAGCATGTGCGCTGGGAGTCCCCGTTTTGTTTTCCGAGCCACACAACACAGGACAGACTGCTGGGGTCAGCTCTTGCTACGCAGAGCGAAGGGCAGTGAACTGCTTCTCGCTTGCAGAGCTTGATGTCTACAGCTGTAAGGCAGCCCCGGGACAAAGTTTTGGCCAGTATTACATTCAGCGTGGCTCTCCCTCTGTGGAGGCCCTCCGAACGGCACTGAGAGAATCCCTGAGCCTAAAGTGCATCCTGGCAACCCTTAACCTGTCATCTCACTATTGTGACGCAAGGTACACTGCAGGTGCAGCCTGACAGAAAGTACAGAAAAGCCGGTACGACTCTGAGGCATTTGGACGAGGCAAGGTCCCCTCGGCCTGACTAAGTCATTAAGCGGGTGCTGCTCCTCGTGGCACGCAGAACAGCCCCCCGTCCAACGAAGTGGGATCCTAGAAAGGCCCAGTGTTGCTGAAAGTCTCCAGGTGTCAGTCAGCGAGTGCTGGCAAATGCGTCGTGGGCTCAAGTTGGCACTGGGAGAATGTGGGAGAAGCCCGACTTTCCCCCTTTGGAAAGCCACTTCGTTGCAGCTTCCAAGCCGCCTGCTACTATTCACTCCACAGATTCCTCTGAGGAGCGGTGACTTTTTCCAAAAGAAACCAGGTGCTTGCGATTCCTTCCGGGGAGCTCACCCCCAGGAGCATACTGTAGCTAAGGCGCCCACTAAATGTGACCTCTAGTCTCGAGGTAAGGTGCACATTTTCCCATTCCCAGAGATAGGGGCGCCCCGGTTTCCAGGAGGTCTTAGTCAGTGGACGGCTTTAGCTTTAGTATGCCTCACAGCGCTCAAGACTCTCACGTGGGCACTTCTTTCCAAGGAAGTACACTGCGTACCCAAAGCCTTCTGAGCACAAGCAAGGGATACACAGCTCTGGGCACATCCCTCCCTATGCAGTTGGAAGGGCCGGGAACTAAGGTGTTCTCTGAGGCGAGCGTCCCACAGCTTTGAAACAGCCCCAGGAACGCGGTTCTTGGCAGGGTTTCGTCCCCTGCGGGTCTGCCACGTTGAGGAAAACTAAGCGGCCCTGAAAGAAACCACCGGGGCTCCAATTCGGTTTGGGGACTCCTGCTCGACGTCTCTCTAGGTGATGCGGAAACTGGACTTTAGGTCCAGCCCGAAGTAATGCAGAGAGTAACCCCGAGCATTGCTAGGCATTGGGAACATCCGAAGTCACCCAGGTAGGCCTGCTGAGGGCAGTTCGGGGTTTGTGCCGTTCACCACATGCAGCACACACTGCATCCAAAAGTTTCATCGCAGAAGGCCGAACTGTGTTCCACGGGTCTCCCTTGGATTGTCAGAGAAGATGGGTGTATGTGCTGGGTGATCCAGTTGGTAATTGAGAAGCCTGGCAGAGGGCAGTCTTTTCCCCATTTGAAAGGTCGATAGTGGCGGCCTCAAGGCTGACTGAAAGACACTGCCCTTACCCGTCTTCTAGTCACCTCCAGGAGTGCCTCAGTGAAGACAGTGAGTTTTCTCCTACGAATCCAGGTGGTCTCCAGTGCCTTGCTGGGAGCTCATCCCACGCTTGCCCTAGCTAAAGTGTGAAGTCAAAGTGACCCCTAGCCTCAAGGGAAGCGCGAGCGCTTCCTATCAGCCAAGTTGGGTGGGCAGCCACCTCCATGAACCCTGACGCCATAGAGTGCTTTAACTCCTCTGCGGCTTTGCGTAGGCCTAAGAGAGTCGCGTGTGAATTCCTTCTGAGGGAGAGCATGTGCGCTGGGAGTCCCCGTTTTGTTTTCCGAGCCACACAACACAGGACAGACTGCTGGGGTCAGCTCTTGCTACGCAGAGCGAAGGGCAGTGAACTGCTTCTCGCTTGCAGAGCTTGATGTCTACAGCTGTAAGGCAGCCCCGGGACAAAGTTTTGGCCAGTATTACATTCAGCGTGGCTCTCCCTCTGTGGAGGCCCTCCGAACGGCACTGAGAGAATCCCTGAGCCTAAAGTGCATCCTGGCAACCCTTAACCTGTCATCTCACTATTGTGACGCAAGGTACACTGCAGGTGCAGCCTGACAGAAAGTACAGAAAAGCCGGTACGACTCTGAGGCATTTGGACGAGGCAAGGTCCCCTCGGCCTGACTAAGTCATTAAGCGGGTGCTGCTCCTCGTGGCACGCAGAACACCCCCCCGTCCAACGAAGTGGGATCCTAGAAAGGCCCAGTGTTGCTGAAAGTCTCCAGGTGTCAGTCAGCGAGTGCTGGCAAATGCGTCGTGGGCTCAAGTTGGCACTGGGAGAATGTGGGAGAAGCCCGACTTTCCCCCTTTGGAAAGCCACTTCGTTGCAGCTTCCAAGCCGCCTGCTACTATTCACTCCACAGATTCCTCTGAGGAGCGGTGACTTTTTCCAAAAGAAACCAGGTGCTTGCGATTCCTTCCGGGGAGCTCACCCCCAGGAGCATACTGTAGCTAAGGCGCCCACTAAATGTGACCTCTAGTCTCGAGGTAAGGTGCACATTTTCCCATTCCCAGAGATAGGGGCGCCCCGGTTTCCAGGAGGTCTTAGTCAGTGGACGGCTTTAGCTTTAGTATGCCTCACAGCGCTCAAGACTCTCACGTGGGCACTTCTTTCCAAGGAAGTACACTGCGTACCCAAAGCCTTCTGAGCACAAGCAAGGGATACACAGCTCTGGGCACATCCCTCCCTATGCAGTTGGAAGGGCCGGGAACTAAGGTGTTCTCTGAGGCGAGCGTCCCACAGCTTTGAAACAGCCCCAGGAACGCGGTTCTTGGCAGGGTTTCGTTCCCTGCGGGTCTGCCACGTTGAGGAAAACTAAGCGGCCCTGAAAGAAACCACCGGGGCTCCAATTCGGTTTGGGGACTCCTGCTCGACGTCTCTCTAGGTGATGCGGAAACTGGACTTTAGGTCCAGCCCGAAGTAATGCAGAGAGTAACCCCGAGCATTGCTAGGCATTGGGAACATCCGAAGTCACCCAGGTAGGCCTGCTGAGGGCAGTTCGGGGTTTGTGCCGTTCACCACATGCAGCACACACTGCATCCAAAAGTTTCATCGCAGAAGGCCGAACTGTGTTCCACGGGTCTCCCTTGGATTGTCAGAGAAGATGGGTGTATGTGCTGGGTGATCCAGTTGGTAATTGAGAAGCCTGGCAGAGGGCAGTCTTTTCCCCATTTGAAAGGTCGATAGTGGCGGCCTCAAGGCTGACTGAAAGACACTGCCCTTACCCGTCTTCTAGTCACCTCCAGGAGTGCCTCAGTGAAGACAGTGAGTTTTCTCCTACGAATCCAGGTGGTCTCCAGTGCCTTGCTGGGAGCTCATCCCACGCTTGCCCTAGCTAAAGTGTGAAGTCAAAGTGACCCCTAGCCTCAAGGGAAGCGCGAGCGCTTCCTATCAGCCAAGTTGGGTGGGCAGCCACCTCCATGAACCCTGACGCCATAGAGTGCTTTAACTCCTCTGCGGCTTTGCGTAGGCCTAAGAGAGTCGCGTGTGAATTCCTTCTGAGGGAGAGCATGTGCGCTGGGAGTCCCCGTTTTGTTTTCCGAGCCACACAACACAGGACAGACTGCTGGGGTCAGCTCTTGCTACGCAGAGCGAAGGGCAGTGAACTGCTTCTCGCTTGCAGAGCTTGATGTCTACAGCTGTAAGGCAGCCCCGGGACAAAGTTTTGGCCAGTATTACATTCAGCGTGGCTCTCCCTCTGTGGAGGCCCTCCGAACGGCACTGAGAGAATCCCT
Source organism: Mesoplodon mirus (assembly GCF_964341445.2). Taxonomy (NCBI): domain Eukaryota; kingdom Metazoa; phylum Chordata; class Mammalia; order Artiodactyla; family Ziphiidae; genus Mesoplodon; species Mesoplodon mirus. The sequence goes on along the minus strand of NW_028294841.1, from coordinate 97,115 downwards.
GAGCCTAAAGTGCATCCTGGCAACCCTTAACCTGTCATCTCACTATTGTGACGCAAGGTACACTGCAGGTGCAGCCTGACAGAAAGTACAGAAAAGCCGGTACGACTCTGAGGCATTTGGACGAGGCAAGGTCCCCTCGGCCTGACTAAGTCATTAAGCGGGTGCTGCTCCTCGTGGCACGCAGAACACCCCCCCGTCCAACGAAGTGGGATCCTAGAAAGGCCCAGTGTTGCTGAAAGTCTCCAGGTGTCAGTCAGCGAGTGCTGGCAAATGCGTCGTGGGCTCAAGTTGGCACTGGGAGAATGTGGGAGAAGCCCGACTTTCCCCCTTTGGAAAGCCACTTCGTTGCAGCTTCCAAGCCGCCTGCTACTATTCACTCCACAGATTCCTCTGAGGAGCGGTGACTTTTTCCAAAAGAAACCAGGTGCTTGCGATTCCTTCCGGGGAGCTCACCCCCAGGAGCATACTGTAGCTAAGGCGCCCACTAAATGTGACCTCTAGTCTCGAGGTAAGGTGCACATTTTCCCATTCCCAGAGATAGGGGCGCCCCGGTTTCCAGGAGGTCTTAGTCAGTGGACGGCTTTAGCTTTAGTATGCCTCACAGCGCTCAAGACTCTCACGTGGGCACTTCTTTCCAAGGAAGTACACTGCGTACCCAAAGCCTTCTGAGCACAAGCAAGGGATACACAGCTCTGGGCACATCCCTCCCTATGCAGTTGGAAGGGCCGGGAACTAAGGTGTTCTCTGAGGCGAGCGTCCCACAGCTTTGAAACAGCCCCAGGAACGCGGTTCTTGGCAGGGTTTCGTTCCCTGCGGGTCTGCCACGTTGAGGAAAACTAAGCGGCCCTGAAAGAAACCACCGGGGCTCCAATTCGGTTTGGGGACTCCTGCTCGACGTCTCTCTAGGTGATGCGGAAACTGGACTTTAGGTCCAGCCCGAAGTAATGCAGAGAGTAACCCCGAGCATTGCTAGGCATTGGGAACATCCGAAGTCACCCAGGTAGGCCTGCTGAGGGCAGTTCGGGGTTTGTGCCGTTCACCACATGCAGCACACACTGCATCCAAAAGTTTCATCGCAGAAGGCCGAACTGTGTTCCACGGGTCTCCCTTGGATTGTCAGAGAAGATGGGTGTATGTGCTGGGTGATCCAGTTGGTAATTGAGAAGCCTGGCAGAGGGCAGTCTTTTCCCCATTTGAAAGGTCGATAGTGGCGGCCTCAAGGCTGACTGAAAGACACTGCCCTTACCCGTCTTCTAGTCACCTCCAGGAGTGCCTCAGTGAAGACAGTGAGTTTTCTCCTACGAATCCAGGTGGTCTCCAGTGCCTTGCTGGGAGCTCATCCCACGCTTGCCCTAGCTAAAGTGTGAAGCCAAAGTGACCCCTAGCCTCAAGGGAAGCGCGAGCGCTTCCTATCAGCCAAGTTGGGTGGGCAGCCACCTCCATGAACCCTGACGCCATAGAGTGCTTTAACTCCTCTGCGGCTTTGCGTAGGCCTAAGAGAGTCGCGTGTGAATTCCTTCTGAGGGAGAGCATGTGCGCTGGGAGTCCCCGTTTTGTTTTCCGAGCCACACAACACAGGACAGACTGCTGGGGTCAGCTCTTGCTACGCAGAGCGAAGGGCAGTGAACTGCTTCTCGCTTGCAGAGCTTGATGTCTACAGCTGTAAGGCAGCCCCGGGACAAAGTTTTGGCCAGTATTACATTCAGCGTGGCTCTCCCTCTGTGGAGGCCCTCCGAACGGCACTGAGAGAATCCCTGAGCCTAAAGTGCATCCTGGCAACCCTTAACCTGTCATCTCACTATTGTGACGCAAGGTACACTGCAGGTGCAGCCTGACAGAAAGTACAGAAAAGCCGGTACGACTCTGAGGCATTTGGACGAGGCAAGGTCCCCTCGGCCTGACTAAGTCATTAAGCGGGTGCTGCTCCTCGTGGCACGCAGAACACCCCCCCGTCCAACGAAGTGGGATCCTAGAAAGGCCCAGTGTTGCTGAAAGTCTCCAGGTGTCAGTCAGCGAGTGCTGGCAAATGCGTCGTGGGCTCAAGTTGGCACTGGGAGAATGTGGGAGAAGCCCGACTTTCCCCCTTTGGAAAGCCACTTCGTTGCAGCTTCCAAGCCGCCTGCTACTATTCACTCCACAGATTCCTCTGAGGAGCGGTGACTTTTTCCAAAAGAAACCAGGTGCTTGCGATTCCTTCCGGGGAGCTCACCCCCAGGAGCATACTGTAGCTAAGGCGCCCACTAAATGTGACCTCTAGTCTCGAGGTAAGGTGCACATTTTCCCATTCCCAGAGATAGGGGCGCCCCGGTTTCCAGGAGGTCTTAGTCAGTGGACGGCTTTAGCTTTAGTATGCCTCACAGCGCTCAAGACTCTCACGTGGGCACTTCTTTCCAAGGAAGTACACTGCGTACCCAAAGCCTTCTGAGCACAAGCAAGGGATACACAGCTCTGGGCACATCCCTCCCTATGCAGTTGGAAGGGCCGGGAACTAAGGTGTTCTCTGAGGCGAGCGTCCCACAGCTTTGAAACAGCCCCAGGAACGCGGTTCTTGGCAGGGTTTCGTTCCCTGCGGGTCTGCCACGTTGAGGAAAACTAAGCGGCCCTGAAAGAAACCACCGGGGCTCCAATTCGGTTTGGGGACTCCTGCTCGACGTCTCTCTAGGTGATGCGGAAACTGGACTTTAGGTCCAGCCCGAAGTAATGCAGAGAGTAACCCCGAGCATTGCTAGGCATTGGGAACATCCGAAGTCACCCAGGTAGGCCTGCTGAGGGCAGTTCGGGGTTTGTGCCGTTCACCACATGCAGCACACACTGCATCCAAAAGTTTCATCGCAGAAGGCCGAACTGTGTTCCACGGGTCTCCCTTGGATTGTCAGAGAAGATGGGTGTATGTGCTGGGTGATCCAGTTGGTAATTGAGAAGCCTGGCAGAGGGCAGTCTTTTCCCCATTTGAAAGGTCGATAGTGGCGGCCTCAAGGCTGACTGAAAGACACTGCCCTTACCCGTCTTCTAGTCACCTCCAGGAGTGCCTCAGTGAAGACAGTGAGTTTTCTCCTACGAATCCAGGTGGTCTCCAGTGCCTTGCTGGGAGCTCATCCCACGCTTGCCCTAGCTAAAGTGTGAAGTCAAAGTGACCCCTAGCCTCAAGGGAAGCGCGAGCGCTTCCTATCAGCCAAGTTGGGTGGGCAGCCACCTCCATGAACCCTGACGCCATAGAGTGCTTTAACTCCTCTGCGGCTTTGCGTAGGCCTAAGAGAGTCGCGTGTGAATTCCTTCTGAGGGAGAGCATGTGCGCTGGGAGTCCCCGTTTTGTTTTCCGAGCCACACAACACAGGACAGACTGCTGGGGTCAGCTCTTGCTACGCAGAGCGAAGGGCAGTGAACTGCTTCTCGCTTGCAGAGCTTGATGTCTACAGCTGTAAGGCAGCCCCGGGACAAAGTTTTGGCCAGTATTACATTCAGCGTGGCTCTCCCTCTGTGGAGGCCCTCCGAACGGCACTGAGAGAATCCCTGAGCCTAAAGTGCATCCTGGCAACCCTTAACCTGTCATCTCACTATTGTGACGCAAGGTACACTGCAGGTGCAGCCTGACAGAAAGTACAGAAAAGCCGGTACGACTCTGAGGCATTTGGACGAGGCAAGGTCCCCTCGGCCTGACTAAGTCATTAAGCGGGTGCTGCTCCTCGTGGCACGCAGAACACCCCCCCGTCCAACGAAGTGGGATCCTAGAAAGGCCCAGTGTTGCTGAAAGTCTCCAGGTGTCAGTCAGCGAGTGCTGGCAAATGCGTCGTGGGCTCAAGTTGGCACTGGGAGAATGTGGGAGAAGCCCGACTTTCCCCCTTTGGAAAGCCACTTCGTTGCAGCTTCCAAGCCGCCTGCTACTATTCACTCCACAGATTCCTCTGAGGAGCGGTGACTTTTTCCAAAAGAAACCAGGTGCTTGCGATTCCTTCCGGGGAGCTCACCCCCAGGAGCATACTGTAGCTAAGGCGCCCACTAAATGTGACCTCTAGTCTCGAGGTAAGGTGCACATTTTCCCATTCCCAGAGATAGGGGCGCCCCGGTTTCCAGGAGGTCTTAGTCAGTGGACGGCTTTAGCTTTAGTATGCCTCACAGCGCTCAAGACTCTCACGTGGGCACTTCTTTCCAAGGAAGTACACTGCGTACCCAAAGCCTTCTGAGCACAAGCAAGGGATACACAGCTCTGGGCACATCCCTCCCTATGCAGTTGGAAGGGCCGGGAACTAAGGTGTTCTCTGAGGCGAGCGTCCCACAGCTTTGAAACAGCCCCAGGAACGCGGTTCTTGGCAGGGTTTCGTTCCCTGCGGGTCTGCCACGTTGAGGAAAACTAAGCGGCCCTGAAAGAAACCACCGGGGCTCCAATTCGGTTTGGGGACTCCTGCTCGACGTCTCTCTAGGTGATGCGGAAACTGGACTTTAGGTCCAGCCCGAAGTAATGCAGAGAGTAACCCCGAGCATTGCTAGGCATTGGGAACATCCGAAGTCACCCAGGTAGGCCTGCTGAGGGCAGTTCGGGGTTTGTGCCGTTCACCACATGCAGCACACACTGCATCCAAAAGTTTCATCGCAGAAGGCCGAACTGTGTTCCACGGGTCTCCCTTGGATTGTCAGAGAAGATGGGTGTATGTGCTGGGTGATCCAGTTGGTAATTGAGAAGCCTGGCAGAGGGCAGTCTTTTCCCCATTTGAAAGGTCGATAGTGGCGGCCTCAAGGCTGACTGAAAGACACTGCCCTTACCCGTCTTCTAGTCACCTCCAGGAGTGCCTCAGTGAAGACAGTGAGTTTTCTCCTACGAATCCAGGTGGTCTCCAGTGCCTTGCTGGGAGCTCATCCCACGCTTGCCCTAGCTAAAGTGTGAAGTCAAAGTGACCCCTAGCCTCAAGGGAAGCGCGAGCGCTTCCTATCAGCCAAGTTGGGTGGGCAGCCACCTCCATGAACCCTGACGCCATAGAGTGCTTTAACTCCTCTGCGGCTTTGCGTAGGCCTAAGAGAGTCGCGTGTGAATTCCTTCTGAGGGAGAGCATGTGCGCTGGGAGTCCCCGTTTTGTTTTCCGAGCCACACAACACAGGACAGACTGCTGGGGTCAGCTCTTGCTACGCAGAGCGAAGGGCAGTGAACTGCTTCTCGCTTGCAGAGCTTGATGTCTACAGCTGTAAGGCAGCCCCGGGACAAAGTTTTGGCCAGTATTACATTCAGCGTGGCTCTCCCTCTGTGGAGGCCCTCCGAACGGCACTGAGAGAATCCCTGAGCCTAAAGTGCATCCTGGCAACCCTTAACCTGTCATCTCACTATTGTGACGCAAGGTACACTGCAGGTGCAGCCTGACAGAAAGTACAGAAAAGCCGGTACGACTCTGAGGCATTTGGACGAGGCAAGGTCCCCTCGGCCTGACTAAGTCATTAAGCGGGTGCTGCTCCTCGTGGCACGCAGAACACCCCCCCGTCCAACGAAGTGGGATCCTAGAAAGGCCCAGTGTTGCTGAAAGTCTCCAGGTGTCAGTCAGCGAGTGCTGGCAAATGCGTCGTGGGCTCAAGTTGGCACTGGGAGAATGTGGGAGAAGCCCGACTTTCCCCCTTTGGAAAGCCACTTCGTTGCAGCTTCCAAGCCGCCTGCTACTATTCACTCCACAGATTCCTCTGAGGAGCGGTGACTTTTTCCAAAAGAAACCAGGTGCTTGCGATTCCTTCCGGGGAGCTCACCCCCAGGAGCATACTGTAGCTAAGGCGCCCACTAAATGTGACCTCTAGTCTCGAGGTAAGGTGCACATTTTCCCATTCCCAGAGATAGGGGCGCCCCGGTTTCCAGGAGGTCTTAGTCAGTGGACAGCTTTAGCTTTAGTATGCCTCACAGCGCTCAAGACTCTCACGTGGGCACTTCTTTCCAAGGAAGTACACTGCGTACCCAAAGCCTTCTGAGCACAAGCAAGGGATACACAGCTCTGGGCACATCCCTCCCTATGCAGTTGGAAGGGCCGGGAACTAAGGTGTTCTCTGAGGCGAGCGTCCCACAGCTTTGAAACAGCCCCAGGAACGCGGTTCTTGGCAGGGTTTCGTTCCCTGCGGGTCTGCCACGTTGAGGAAAACTAAGCGGCCCTGAAAGAAACCACCGGGGCTCCAATTCGGTTTGGGGACTCCTGCTCGACGTCTCTCTAGGTGATGCGGAAACTGGACTTTAGGTCCAGCCCGAAGTAATGCAGAGAGTAACCCCGAGCATTGCTAGGCATTGGGAACATCCGAAGTCACCCAGGTAGGCCTGCTGAGGGCAGTTCGGGGTTTGTGCCGTTCACCACATGCAGCACACACTGCATCCAAAAGTTTCATCGCAGAAGGCCGAACTGTGTTCCACGGGTCTCCCTTGGATTGTCAGAGAAGATGGGTGTATGTGCTGGGTGATCCAGTTGGTAATTGAGAAGCCTGGCAGAGGGCAGTCTTTTCCCCATTTGAAAGGTCGATAGTGGCGGCCTCAAGGCTGACTGAAAGACACTGCCCTTACCCGTCTTCTAGTCACCTCCAGGAGTGCCTCAGTGAAGACAGTGAGTTTTCTCCTACGAATCCAGGTGGTCTCCAGTGCCTTGCTGGGAGCTCATCCCACGCTTGCCCTAGCTAAAGTGTGAAGTCAAAGTGACCCCTAGCCTCAAGGGAAGCGCGAGCGCTTCCTATCAGCCAAGTTGGGTGGGCAGCCACCTCCATGAACCCTGACGCCATAGAGTGCTTTAACTCCTCTGCGGCTTTGCGTAGGCCTAAGAGAGTCGCGTGTGAATTCCTTCCGAGGGAGAGCATGTGCGCTGGGAGTCCCCGTTTTGTTTTCCGAGCCACACAACACAGGACAGACTGCTGGGGTCAGCTCTTGCTACGCAGAGCGAAGGGCAGTGAACTGCTTCTCGCTTGCAGAGCTTGATGTCTACAGCTGTAAGGCAGCCCCGGGACAAAGTTTTGGCCAGTATTACATTCAGCGTGGCTCTCCCTCTGTGGAGGCCCTCCGAACGGCACTGAGAGAATCCCTGAGCCTAAAGTGCATCCTGGCAACCCTTAACCTGTCATCTCACTATTGTGACGCAAGGTACACTGCAGGTGCAGCCTGACAGAAAGTACAGAAAAGCCGGTACGACTCTGAGGCATTTGGACGAGGCAAGGTCCCCTCGGCCTGACTAAGTCATTAAGCGGGTGCTGCTCCTCGTGGCACGCAGAACACCCCCCGTCCAACGAAGTGGGATCCTAGAAAGGCCCAGTGTTGCTGAAAGTCTCCAGGTGTCAGTCAGCGAGTGCTGGCAAATGCGTCGTGGGCTCAAGTTGGCACTGGGAGAATGTGGGAGAAGCCCGACTTTCCCCCTTTGGAAAGCCACTTCGTTGCAGCTTCCAAGCCGCCTGCTACTATTCACTCCACAGATTCCTCTGAGGAGCGGTGACTTTTTCCAAAAGAAACCAGGTGCTTGCGATTCCTTCCGGGGAGCTCACCCCCAGGAGCATACTGTAGCTAAGGTGCCCACTAAATGTGACCTCTAGTCTCGAGGTAAGGTGCACATTTTCCCATTCCCAGAGATAGGGGCGCCCCGGTTTCCAGGAGGTCTTAGTCAGTGGACGGCTTTAGCTTTAGTATGCCTCACAGCGCTCAAGACTCTCACGTGGGCACTTCTTTCCAAGGAAGTACACTGCGTACCCAAAGCCTTCTGAGCACAAGCAAGGGATACACAGCTCTGGGCACATCCCTCCCTATGCAGTTGGAAGGGCCGGGAACTAAGGTGTTCTCTGAGGCGAGCGTCCCACAGCTTTGAAACAGCCCCAGGAACGCGGTTCTTGGCAGGGTTTCGTTCCCTGCGGGTCTGCCACGTTGAGGAAAACTAAGCGGCCCTGAAAGAAACCACCGGGGCTCCAATTCGGTTTGGGGACTCCTGCTCGACGTCTCTCTAGGTGATGCGGAAACTGGACTTTAGGTCCAGCCCGAAGTAATGCAGAGAGTAACCCCGAGCATTGCTAGGCATTGGGAACATCCGAAGTCACCCAGGTAGGCCTGCTGAGGGCAGTTCGGGGTTTGTGCCGTTCACCACATGCAGCACACACTGCATCCAAAAGTTTCATCGCAGAAGGCCGAACTGTGTTCCACGGGTCTCCCTTGGATTGTCAGAGAAGATGGGTGTATGTGCTGGGTGATCCAGTTGGTAATTGAGAAGCCTGGCAGAGGGCAGTCTTTTCCCCATTTGAAAGGTCGATAGTGGCGGCCTCAAGGCTGACTGAAAGACACTGCCCTTACCCGTCTTCTAGTCACCTCCAGGAGTGCCTCAGTGAAGACAGTGAGTTTTCTCCTACGAATCCAGGTGGTCTCCAGTGCCTTGCTGGGAGCTCATCCCACGCTTGCCCTAGCTAAAGTGTGAAGTCAAAGTGACCCCTAGCCTCAAGGGAAGCGCGAGCGCTTCCTATCAGCCAAGTTGGGTGGGCAGCCACCTCCATGAACCCTGACGCCATAGAGTGCTTTAACTCCTCTGCGGCTTTGCGTAGGCCTAAGAGAGTCGCGTGTGAATTCCTTCCGAGGGAGAGCATGTGCGCTGGGAGTCCCCGTTTTGTTTTCCGAGCCACACAACACAGGACAGACTGCTGGGGTCAGCTCTTGCTACACAGAGCGAAGGGCAGTGAACTGCTTCTCGCTTGCAGAGCTTGATGTCTACAGCTGTAAGGCAGCCCCGGGACAAAGTTTTGGCCAGTATTACATTCAGCGTGGCTCTCCCTCTGTGGAGGCCCTCCGAACGGCACTGAGAGAATCCCTGAGCCTAAAGTGCATCCTGGCAACCCTTAACCTGTCATCTCACTATTGTGACGCAAGGTACACTGCAGGTGCAGCCTGACAGAAAGTACAGAAAAGCCGGTACGACTCTGAGGCATTTGGACGAGGCAAGGTCCCCTCGGCCTGACTAAGTCATTAAGCGGGTGCTGCTCCTCGTGGCACGCAGAACACCCCCCGTCCAACGAAGTGGGATCCTAGAAAGGCCCAGTGTTGCTGAAAGTCTCCAGGTGTCAGTCAGCGAGTGCTGGCAAATGCGTCGTGGGCTCAAGTTGGCACTGGGAGAATGTGGGAGAAGCCCGACTTTCCCCCTTTGGAAAGCCACTTCGTTGCAGCTTCCAAGCCGCCTGCTACTATTCACTCCACAGATTCCTCTGAGGAGCGGTGACTTTTTCCAAAAGAAACCAGGTGCTTGCGATTCCTTCCGGGGAGCTCACCCCCAGGAGCATACTGTAGCTAAGGTGCCCACTAAATGTGACCTCTAGTCTCGAGGTAAGGTGCACATTTTCCCATTCCCAGAGATAGGGGCGCCCCGGTTTCCAGGAGGTCTTAGTCAGTGGACGGCTTTAGCTTTAGTATGCCTCACAGCGCTCAAGACTCTCACGTGGGCACTTCTTTCCAAGGAAGTACACTGCGTACCCAAAGCCTTCTGAGCACAAGCAAGGGATACACAGCTCTGGGCACATCCCTCCCTATGCAGTTGGAAGGGCCGGGAACTAAGGTGTTCTCTGAGGCGAGCGTCCCACAGCTTTGAAACAGCCCCAGGAACGCGGTTCTTGGCAGGGTTTCGTTCCCTGCGGGTCTGCCACGTTGAGGAAAACTAAGCGGCCCTGAAAGAAACCACCGGGGCTCCAATTCGGTTTGGGGACTCCTGCTCGACGTCTCTCTAGGTGATGCGGAAACTGGACTTTAGGTCCAGCCCGAAGTAATGCAGAGAGTAACCCCGAGCATTGCTAGGCATTGGGAACATCCGAAGTCACCCAGGTAGGCCTGCTGAGGGCAGTTCGGGGTTTGTGCCGTTCACCACATGCAGCACACACTGCATCCAAAAGTTTCATCGCAGAAGGCCGAACTGTGTTCCACGGGTCTCCCTTGGATTGTCAGAGAAGATGGGTGTATGTGCTGGGTGATCCAGTTGGTAATTGAGAAGCCTGGCAGAGGGCAGTCTTTTCCCCATTTGAAAGGTCGATAGTGGCGGCCTCAAGGCTGACTGAAAGACACTGCCCTTACCCGTCTTCTAGTCACCTCCAGGAGTGCCTCAGTGAAGACAGTGAGTTTTCTCCTACGAATCCAGGTGGTCTCCAGTGCCTTGCTGGGAGCTCATCCCACGCTTGCCCTAGCTAAAGTGTGAAGTCAAAGTGACCCCTAGCCTCAAGGGAAGCGCGAGCGCTTCCTATCAGCCAAGTTGGGTGGGCAGCCACCTCCATGAACCCTGACGCCATAGAGTGCTTTAACTCCTCTGCGGCTTTGCGTAGGCCTAAGAGAGTCGCGTGTGAATTCCTTCCGAGGGAGAGCATGTGCGCTGGGAGTCCCCGTTTTGTTTTCCGAGCCACACAACACAGGACAGACTGCTGGGGTCAGCTCTTGCTACGCAGAGCGAAGGGCAGTGAACTGCTTCTCGCTTGCAGAGCTTGATGTCTACAGCTGTAAGGCAGCCCCGGGACAAAGTTTTGGCCAGTATTACATTCAGCGTGGCTCTCCCTCTGTGGAGGCCCTCCGAACGGCACTGAGAGAATCCCTGAGCCTAAAGTGCATCCTGGCAACCCTTAACCTGTCATCTCACTATTGTGACGCAAGGTACACTGCAGGTGCAGCCTGACAGAAAGTACAGAAAAGCCGGTACGACTCTGAGGCATTTGGACGAGGCAAGGTCCCCTCGGCCTGACTAAGTCATTAAGCGGGTGCTGCTCCTCGTGGCACGCAGAACACCCCCCGTCCAACGAAGTGGGATCCTAGAAAGGCCCAGTGTTGCTGAAAGTCTCCAGGTGTCAGTCAGCGAGTGCTGGCAAATGCGTCGTGGGCTCAAGTTGGCACTGGGAGAATGTGGGAGAAGCCCGACTTTCCCCCTTTGGAAAGCCACTTCGTTGCAGCTTCCAAGCCGCCTGCTACTATTCACTCCACAGATTCCTCTGAGGAGCGGTGACTTTTTCCAAAAGAAACCAGGTGCTTGCGATTCCTTCCGGGGAGCTCACCCCCAGGAGCATACTGTAGCTAAGGTGCCCACTAAATGTGACCTCTAGTCTCGAGGTAAGGTGCACATTTTCCCATTCCCAGAGATAGGGGGGCCCCGGTTTCCAGGAGGTCTTAGTCAGTGGACGGCTTTAGCTTTAGTATGCCTCACAGCGCTCAAGACTCTCACGTGGGCACTTCTTTCCAAGGAAGTACACTGCGTACCCAAAGCCTTCTGAGCACAAGCAAGGGATACACAGCTCTGGGCACATCCCTCCCTATGCAGTTGGAAGGGCCGGGAACTAAGGTGTTCTCTGAGGCGAGCGTCCCACAGCTTTGAAACAGCCCCAGGAACGCGGTTCTTGGCAGGGTTTCGTTCCCTGCGGGTCTGCCACGTTGAGGAAAACTAAGCGGCCCTGAAAGAAACCACCGGGGCTCCAATTCGGTTTGGGGACTCCTGCTCGACGTCTCTCTAGGTGATGCGGAAACTGGACTTTAGGTCCAGCCCGAAGTAATGCAGAGAGTAACCCCGAGCATTGCTAGGCATTGGGAACATCCGAAGTCACCCAGGTAGGCCTGCTGAGGGCAGTTCGGGGTTTGTGCCGTTCACCACATGCAGCACACACTGCATCCAAAAGTTTCATCGCAGAAGGCCGAACTGTGTTCCACGGGTCTCCCTTGGATTGTCAGAGAAGATGGGTGTATGTGCTGGGTGATCCAGTTGGTAATTGAGAAGCCTGGCAGAGGGCAGTCTTTTCCCCATTTGAAAGGTCGATAGTGGCGGCCTCAAGGCTGACTGAAAGACACTGCCCTTACCCGTCTTCTAGTCACCTCCAGGAGTGCCTCAGTGAAGACAGTGAGTTTTCTCCTACGAATCCAGGTGGTCTCCAGTGCCTTGCTGGGAGCTCATCCCACGCTTGCCCTAGCTAAAGTGTGAAGTCAAAGTGACCCCTAGCCTCAAGGGAAGCGCGAGCGCTTCCTATCAGCCAAGTTGGGTGGGCAGCCACCTCCATGAACCCTGACGCCATAGAGTGCTTTAACTCCTCTGCGGCTTTGCGTAGGCCTAAGAGAGTCGCGTGTGAATTCCTTCCGAGGGAGAGCATGTGCGCTGGGAGTCCCCGTTTTGTTTTCCGAGCCACACAACACAGGACAGACTGCTGGGGTCAGCTCTTGCTACGCAGAGCGAAGGGCAGTGAACTGCTTCTCGCTTGCAGAGCTTGATGTCTACAGCTGTAAGGCAGCCCCGGGACAAAGTTTTGGCCAGTATTACATTCAGCGTGGCTCTCCCTCTGTGGAGGCCCTCCGAACGGCACTGAGAGAATCCCTGAGCCTAAAGTGCATCCTGGCAACCCTTAACCTGTCATCTCACTATTGTGACGCAAGGTACACTGCAGGTGCAGCCTGACAGAAAGTACAGAAAAGCCGGTACGACTCTGAGGCATTTGGACGAGGCAAGGTCCCCTCGGCCTGACTAAGTCATTAAGCGGGTGCTGCTCCTCGTGGCACGCAGAACACCCCCCGTCCAACGAAGTGGGATCCTAGAAAGGCCCAGTGTTGCTGAAAGTCTCCAGGTGTCAGTCAGCGAGTGCTGGCAAATGCGTCGTGGGCTCAAGTTGGCACTGGGAGAATGTGGGAGAAGCCCGACTTTCCCCCTTTGGAAAGCCACTTCATTGCAGCTTCCAAGCCGCCTGCTACTATTCACTCCACAGATTCCTCTGAGGAGCGGTGACTTTTTCCAAAAGAAACCAGGTGCTTGCGATTCCTTCCGGGGAGCTCACCCCCAGGAGCATACTGTAGCTAAGGTGCCCACTAAATGTGACCTCTAGTCTCGAGGTAAGGTGCACATTTTCCCATTCCCAGAGATAGGGGCGCCCCGGTTTCCAGGAGGTCTTAGTCAGTGGACGGCTTTAGCTTTAGTATGCCTCACAGCGCTCAAGACTCTCACGTGGGCACTTCTTTCCAAGGAAGTACACTGCGTACCCAAAGCCTTCTGAGCACAAGCAAGGGATACACAGCTCTGGGCACATCCCTCCCTATGCAGTTGGAAGGGCCGGGAACTAAGGTGTTCTCTGAGGCGAGCGTCCCACAGCTTTGAAACAGCCCCAGGAACGCGGTTCTTGGCAGGGTTTCGTTCCCTGCGGGTCTGCCACGTTGAGGAAAACTAAGCGGCCCTGAAAGAAACCACCGGGGCTCCAATTCGGTTTGGGGACTCCTGCTCGACGTCTCTCTAGGTGATGCGGAAACTGGACTTTAGGTCCAGCCCGAAGTAATGCAGAGAGTAACCCCGAGCATTGCTAGGCATTGGGAACATCCGAAGTCACCCAGGTAGGCCTGCTGAGGGCAGTTCGGGGTTTGTGCCGTTCACCACATGCAGCACACACTGCATCCAAAAGTTTCATCGCAGAAGGCCGAACTGTGTTCCACGGGTCTCCCTTGGATTGTCAGAGAAGATGGGTGTATGTGCTGGGTGATCCAGTTGGTAATTGAGAAGCCTGGCAGAGGGCAGTCTTTTCCCCATTTGAAAGGTCGATAGTGGCGGCCTCAAGGCTGACTGAAAGACACTGCCCTTACCCGTCTTCTAGTCACCTCCAGGAGTGCCTCAGTGAAGACAGTGAGTTTTCTCCTACGAATCCAGGTGGTCTCCAGTGCCTTGCTGGGAGCTCATCCCACGCTTGCCCTAGCTAAAGTGTGAAGTCAAAGTGACCCCTAGCCTCAAGGGAAGCGCGAGCGCTTCCTATCAGCCAAGTTGGGTGGGCAGCCACCTCCATGAACCCTGACGCCATAGAGTGCTTTAACTCCTCTGCGGCTTTGCGTAGGCCTAAGAGAGTCGCGTGTGAATTCCTTCCGAGGGAGAGCATGTGCGCTGGGAGTCCCCGTTTTGTTTTCCGAGCCACACAACACAGGACAGACTGCTGGGGTCAGCTCTTGCTACGCAGAGCGAAGGGCAGTGAACTGCTTCTCGCTTGCAGAGCTTGATGTCTACAGCTGTAAGGCAGCCCCGGGACAAAGTTTTGGCCAGTATTACATTCAGCGTGGCTCTCCCTCTGTGGAGGCCCTCCGAACGGCACTGAGAGAATCCCTGAGCCTAAAGTGCATCCTGGCAACCCTTAACCTGTCATCTCACTATTGTGACGCAAGGTACACTGCAGGTGCAGCCTGACAGAAAGTACAGAAAAGCCGGTACGACTCTGAGGCATTTGGACGAGGCAAGGTCCCCTCGGCCTGACTAAGTCATTAAGCGGGTGCTGCTCCTCGTGGCACGCAGAACACCCCCCGTCCAACGAAGTGGGATCCTAGAAAGGCCCAGTGTTGCTGAAAGTCTCCAGGTGTCAGTCAGCGAGTGCTGGCAAATGCGTCGTGGGCTCAAGTTGGCACTGGGAGAATGTGGGAGAAGCCCGACTTTCCCCCTTTGGAAAGCCACTTCGTTGCAGCTTCCAAGCCGCCTGCTACTATTCACTCCACAGATTCCTCTGAGGAGCGGTGACTTTTTCCAAAAGAAACCAGGTGCTTGCGATTCCTTCCGGGGAGCTCACCCCCAGGAGCATACTGTAGCTAAGGTGCCCACTAAATGTGACCTCTAGTCTCGAGGTAAGGTGCACATTTTCCCATTCCCAGAGATAGGGGCGCCCCGGTTTCCAGGAGGTCTTAGTCAGTGGACGGCTTTAGCTTTAGTATGCCTCACAGCGCTCAAGACTCTCACGTGGGCACTTCTTTCCAAGGAAGTACACTGCGTACCCAAAGCCTTCTGAGCACAAGCAAGGGATACACAGCTCTGGGCACATCCCTCCCTATGCAGTTGGAAGGGCCGGGAACTAAGGTGTTCTCTGAGGCGAGCGTCCCACAGCTTTGAAACAGCCCCAGGAACGCGGTTCTTGGCAGGGTTTCGTCCCCTGCGGGTCTGCCACGTTGAGGAAAACTAAGCGGCCCTGAAAGAAACCACCGGGGCTCCAATTCGGTTTGGGGACTCCTGCTCGACGTCTCTCTAGGTGATGCGGAAACTGGACTTTAGGTCCAGCCCGAAGTAATGCAGAGAGTAACCCCGAGCATTGCTAGGCATTGGGAACATCCGAAGTCACCCAGGTAGGCCTGCTGAGGGCAGTTCGGGGTTTGTGCCGTTCACCACATGCAGCACACACTGCATCCAAAAGTTTCATCGCAGAAGGCCGAACTGTGTTCCACGGGTCTCCCTTGGATTGTCAGAGAAGATGGGTGTATGTGCTGGGTGATCCAGTTGGTAATTGAGAAGCCTGGCAGAGGGCAGTCTTTTCCCCATTTGAAAGGTCGATAGTGGCGGCCTCAAGGCTGACTGAAAGACACTGCCCTTACCCGTCTTCTAGTCACCTCCAGGAGTGCCTCAGTGAAGACAGTGAGTTTTCTCCTACGAATCCAGGTGGTCTCCAGTGCCTTGCTGGGAGCTCATCCCACGCTTGCCCTAGCTAAAGTGTGAAGTCAAAGTGACCCCTAGCCTCAAGGGAAGCGCGAGCGCTTCCTATCAGCCAAGTTGGGTGGGCAGCCACCTCCATGAACCCTGACGCCATAGAGTGCTTTAACTCCTCTGCGGCTTTGCGTAGGCCTAAGAGAGTCGCGTGTGAATTCCTTCCGAGGGAGAGCATGTGCGCTGGGAGTCCCCGTTTTGTTTTCCGAGCCACACAACACAGGACAGACTGCTGGGGTCAGCTCTTGCTACGCAGAGCGAAGGGCAGTGAACTGCTTCTCGCTTGCAGAGCTTGATGTCTACAGCTGTAAGGCAGCCCCGGGACAAAGTTTTGGCCAGTATTACATTCAGCGTGGCTCTCCCTCTGTGGAGGCCCTCCGAACGGCACTGAGAGAATCCCTGAGCCTAAAGTGCATCCTGGCAACCCTTAACCTGTCATCTCACTATTGTGACGCAAGGTACACTGCAGGTGCAGCCTGACAGAAAGTACAGAAAAGCCGGTACGACTCTGAGGCATTTGGACGAGGCAAGGTCCCCTCGGCCTGACTAAGTCATTAAGCGGGTGCTGCTCCTCGTGGCACGCAGAACACCCCCCGTCCAACGAAGTGGGATCCTAGAAAGGCCCAGTGTTGCTGAAAGTCTCCAGGTGTCAGTCAGCGAGTGCTGGCAAATGCGTCGTGGGCTCAAGTTGGCACTGGGAGAATGTGGGAGAAGCCCGACTTTCCCCCTTTGGAAAGCCACTTCGTTGCAGCTTCCAAGCCGCCTGCTACTATTCACTCCACAGATTCCTCTGAGGAGCGGTGACTTTTTCCAAAAGAAACCAGGTGCTTGCGATTCCTTCCGGGGAGCTCACCCCCAGGAGCATACTGTAGCTAAGGTGCCCACTAAATGTGACCTCTAGTCTCGAGGTAAGGTGCACATTTTCCCATTCCCAGAGATAGGGGCGCCCCGGTTTCCAGGAGGTCTTAGTCAGTGGACGGCTTTAGCTTTAGTATGCCTCACAGCGCTCAAGACTCTCACGTGGGCACTTCTTTCCAAGGAAGTACACTGCGTACCCAAAGCCTTCTGAGCACAAGCAAGGGATACACAGCTCTGGGCACATCCCTCCCTATGCAGTTGGAAGGGCCAGGAACTAAGGTGTTCTCTGAGGCGAGCGTCCCACAGCTTTGAAACAGCCCCAGGAACGCGGTTCTTGGCAGGGTTTCGTTCCCTGCGGGTCTGCCACGTTGAGGAAAACTAAGCGGCCCTGAAAGAAACCACCGGGGCTCCAATTCGGTTTGGGGACTCCTGCTCGACGTCTCTCTAGGTGATGCGGAAACTGGACTTTAGGTCCAGCCCGAAGTAATGCAGAGAGTAACCCCGAGCATTGCTAGGCATTGGGAACATCCGAAGTCACCCAGGTAGGCCTGCTGAGGGCAGTTCGGGGTTTGTGCCGTTCACCACATGCAGCACACACTGCATCCAAAAGTTTCATCGCAGAAGGCCGAACTGTGTTCCACGGGTCTCCCTTGGATTGTCAGAGAAGATGGGTGTATGTGCTGGGTGATCCAGTTGGTAATTGAGAAGCCTGGCAGAGGGCAGTCTTTTCCCCATTTGAAAGGTCGATAGTGGCGGCCTCAAGGCTGACTGAAAGACACTGCCCTTACCCGTCTTCTAGTCACCTCCAGGAGTGCCTCAGTGAAGACAGTGAGTTTTCTCCTACGAATCCAGGTGGTCTCCAGTGCCTTGCTGGGAGCTCATCCCACGCTTGCCCTAGCTAAAGTGTGAAGTCAAAGTGACCCCTAGCCTCAAGGGAAGCGCGAGCGCTTCCTATCAGCCAAGTTGGGTGGGCAGCCACCTCCATGAACCCTGACGCCATAGAGTGCTTTAACTCCTCTGCGGCTTTGCGTAGGCCTAAGAGAGTCGCGTGTGAATTCCTTCCGAGGGAGAGCATGTGCGCTGGGAGTCCCCGTTTTGTTTTCCGAGCCACACAACACAGGACAGACTGCTGGGGTCAGCTCTTGCTACGCAGAGCGAAGGGCAGTGAACTGCTTCTCGCTTGCAGAGCTTGATGTCTACAGCTGTAAGGCAGCCCCGGGACAAAGTTTTGGCCAGTATTACATTCAGCGTGGCTCTCCCTCTGTGGAGGCCCTCCGAACGGCACTGAGAGAATCCCTGAGCCTAAAGTGCATCCTGGCAACCCTTAACCTGTCATCTCACTATTGTGACGCAAGGTACACTGCAGGTGCAGCCTGACAGAAAGTACAGAAAAGCCGGTACGACTCTGAGGCATTTGGACGAGGCAAGGTCCCCTCGGCCTGACTAAGTCATTAAGCGGGTGCTGCTCCTCGTGGCACGCAGAACACCCCCCGTCCAACGAAGTGGGATCCTAGAAAGGCCCAGTGTTGCTGAAAGTCTCCAGGTGTCAGTCAGCGAGTGCTGGCAAATGCATCGTGGGCTCAAGTTGGCACTGGGAGAATGTGGGAGAAGCCCGACTTTCCCCCTTTGGAAAGCCACTTCGTTGCAGCTTCCAAGCCGCCTGCTACTATTCACTCCACAGATTCCTCTGAGGAGCGGTGACTTTTTCCAAAAGAAACCAGGTGCTTGCGATTCCTTCCGGGGAGCTCACCCCCAGGAGCATACTGTAGCTAAGGTGCCCACTAAATGTGACCTCTAGTCTCGAGGTAAGGTGCACATTTTCCCATTCCCAGAGATAGGGGCGCCCCGGTTTCCAGGAGGTCTTAGTCAGTGGACGGCTTTAGCTTTAGTATGCCTCACAGCGCTCAAGACTCTCACGTGGGCACTTCTTTCCAAGGAAGTACACTGCGTACCCAAAGCCTTCTGAGCACAAGCAAGGGATACACAGCTCTGGGCACATCCCTCCCTATGCAGTTGGAAGGGCCGGGAACTAAGGTGTTCTCTGAGGCGAGCGTCCCACAGCTTTGAAACAGCCCCAGGAACGCGGTTCTTGGCAGGGTTTCGTTCCCTGCGGGTCTGCCACGTTGAGGAAAACTAAGCGGCCCTGAAAGAAACCACCGGGGCTCCAATTCGGTTTGGGGACTCCTGCTCGACGTCTCTCTAGGTGATGCGGAAACTGGACTTTAGGTCCAGCCCGAAGTAATGCAGAGAGTAACCCCGAGCATTGCTAGGCATTGGGAACATCCGAAGTCACCCAGGTAGGCCTGCTGAGGGCAGTTCGGGGTTTGTGCCGTTCACCACATGCAGCACACACTGCATCCAAAAGTTTCATCGCAGAAGGCCGAACTGTGTTCCACGGGTCTCCCTTGGATTGTCAGAGAAGATGGGTGTATGTGCTGGGTGATCCAGTTGGTAATTGAGAAGCCTGGCAGAGGGCAGTCTTTTCCCCATTTGAAAGGTCGATAGTGGCGGCCTCAAGGCTGACTGAAAGACACTGCCCTTACCCGTCTTCTAGTCACCTCCAGGAGTGCCTCAGTGAAGACAGTGAGTTTTCTCCTACGAATCCAGGTGGTCTCCAGTGCCTTGCTGGGAGCTCATCCCACGCTTGCCCTAGCTAAAGTGTGAAGTCAAAGTGACCCCTAGCCTCAAGGGAAGCGCGAGCGCTTCCTATCAGCCAAGTTGGGTGGGCAGCCACCTCCATGAACCCTGACGCCATAGAGTGCTTTAACTCCTCTGCGGCTTTGCGTAGGCCTAAGAGAGTCGCGTGTGAATTCCTTCCGAGGGAGAGCATGTGCGCTGGGAGTCCCCGTTTTGTTTTCCGAGCCACACAACACAGGACAGACTGCTGGGGTCAGCTCTTGCTACGCAGAGCGAAGGGCAGTGAACTGCTTCTCGCTTGCAGAGCTTGATGTCTACAGCTGTAAGGCAGCCCCGGGACAAAGTTTTGGCCAGTATTACATTCAGCGTGGCTCTCCCTCTGTGGAGGCCCTCCGAACGGCACTGAGAGAATCCCTGAGCCTAAAGTGCATCCTGGCAACCCTTAACCTGTCATCTCACTATTGTGACGCAAGGTACACTGCAGGTGCAGCCTGACAGAAAGTACAGAAAAGCCGGTACGACTCTGAGGCATTTGGACGAGGCAAGGTCCCCTCGGCCTGACTAAGTCATTAAGCGGGTGCTGCTCCTCGTGGCACGCAGAACACCCCCCGTCCAACGAAGTGGGATCCTAGAAAGGCCCAGTGTTGCTGAAAGTCTCCAGGTGTCAGTCAGCGAGTGCTGGCAAATGCGTCGTGGGCTCAAGTTGGCACTGGGAGAATGTGGGAGAAGCCCGACTTTCCCCCTTTGGAAAGCCACTTCGTTGCAGCTTCCAAGCCGCCTGCTACTATTCACTCCACAGATTCCTCTGAGGAGCGGTGACTTTTTCCAAAAGAAACCAGGTGCTTGCGATTCCTTCCGGGGAGCTCACCCCCAGGAGCATACTGTAGCTAAGGTGCCCACTAAATGTGACCTCTAGTCTCGAGGTAAGGTGCACATTTTCCCATTCCCAGAGATAGGGGCGCCCCGGTTTCCAGGAGGTCTTAGTCAGTGGACGGCTTTAGCTTTAGTATGCCTCACAGCGCTCAAGACTCTCACGTGGGCACTTCTTTCCAAGGAAGTACACTGCGTACCCAAAGCCTTCTGAGCACAAGCAAGGGATACACAGCTCTGGGCACATCCCTCCCTATGCAGTTGGAAGGGCCGGGAACTAAGGTGTTCTCTGAGGCGAGCGTCCCACAGCTTTGAAACAGCCCCAGGAACGCGGTTCTTGGCAGGGTTTCGTTCCCTGCGGGTCTGCCACGTTGAGGAAAACTAAGCGGCCCTGAAAGAAACCACCGGGGCTCCAATTCGGTTTGGGGACTCCTGCTCGACGTCTCTCTAGGTGATGCGGAAACTGGACTTTAGGTCCAGCCCGAAGTAATGCAGAGAGTAACCCCGAGCATTGCTAGGCATTGGGAACATCCGAAGTCACCCAGGTAGGCCTGCTGAGGGCAGTTCGGGGTTTGTGCCGTTCACCACATGCAGCACACACTGCATCCAAAAGTTTCATCGCAGAAGGCCGAACTGTGTTCCACGGGTCTCCCTTGGATTGTCAGAGAAGATGGGTGTATGTGCTGGGTGATCCAGTTGGTAATTGAGAAGCCTGGCAGAGGGCAGTCTTTTCCCCATTTGAAAGGTCGATAGTGGCGGCCTCAAGGCTGACTGAAAGACACTGCCCTTACCCGTCTTCTAGTCACCTCCAGGAGTGCCTCAGTGAAGACAGTGAGTTTTCTCCTACGAATCCAGGTGGTCTCCAGTGCCTTGCTGGGAGCTCATCCCACGCTTGCCCTAGCTAAAGTGTGAAGTCAAAGTGACCCCTAGCCTCAAGGGAAGCGCGAGCGCTTCCTATCAGCCAAGTTGGGTGGGCAGCCACCTCCATGAACCCTGACGCCATAGAGTGCTTTAACTCCTCTGCGGCTTTGCGTAGGCCTAAGAGAGTCGCGTGTGAATTCCTTCCGAGGGAGAGCATGTGCGCTGGGAGTCCCCGTTTTGTTTTCCGAGCCACACAACACAGGACAGACTGCTGGGGTCAGCTCTTGCTACGCAGAGCGAAGGGCAGTGAACTGCTTCTCGCTTGCAGAGCTTGATGTCTACAGCTGTAAGGCAGCCCCGGGACAAAGTTTTGGCCAGTATTACATTCAGCGTGGCTCTCCCTCTGTGGAGGCCCTCCGAACGGCACTGAGAGAATCCCTGAGCCTAAAGTGCATCCTGGCAACCCTTAACCTGTCATCTCACTATTGTGACGCAAGGTACACTGCAGGTGCAGCCTGACAGAAAGTACAGAAAAGCCGGTACGACTCTGAGGCATTTGGACGAGGCAAGGTCCCCTCGGCCTGACTAAGTCATTAAGCGGGTGCTGCTCCTCGTGGCACGCAGAACACCCCCCGTCCAACGAAGTGGGATCCTAGAAAGGCCCAGTGTTGCTGAAAGTCTCCAGGTGTCAGTCAGCGAGTGCTGGCAAATGCGTCGTGGGCTCAAGTTGGCACTGGGAGAATGTGGGAGAAGCCCGACTTTCCCCCTTTGGAAAGCCACTTCGTTGCAGCTTCCAAGCCGCCTGCTACTATTCACTCCACAGATTCCTCTGAGGAGCGGTGACTTTTTCCAAAAGAAACCAGGTGCTTGCGATTCCTTCCGGGGAGCTCACCCCCAGGAGCATACTGTAGCTAAGGTGCCCACTAAATGTGACCTCTAGTCTCGAGGTAAGGTGCACATTTTCCCATTCCCAGAGATAGGGGCGCCCCGGTTTCCAGGAGGTCTTAGTCAGTGGACGGCTTTAGCTTTAGTATGCCTCACAGCGCTCAAGACTCTCACGTGGGCACTTCTTTCCAAGGAAGTACACTGCGTACCCAAAGCCTTCTGAGCACAAGCAAGGGATACACAGCTCTGGGCACATCCCTCCCTATGCAGTTGGAAGGGCCGGGAACTAAGGTGTTCTCTGAGGCGAGCGTCCCACAGCTTTGAAACAGCCCCAGGAACGCGGTTCTTGGCAGGGTTTCGTTCCCTGCGGGTCTGCCACGTTGAGGAAAACTAAGCGGCCCTGAAAGAAACCACCGGGGCTCCAATTCGGTTTGGGGACTCCTGCTCGACGTCTCTCTAGGTGATGCGGAAACTGGACTTTAGGTCCAGCCCGAAGTAATGCAGAGAGTAACCCCGAGCATTGCTAGGCATTGGGAACATCCGAAGTCACCCAGGTAGGCCTGCTGAGGGCAGTTCGGGGTTTGTGCCGTTCACCACATGCAGCACACACTGCATCCAAAAGTTTCATCGCAGAAGGCCGAACTGTGTTCCACGGGTCTCCCTTGGATTGTCAGAGAAGATGGGTGTATGTGCTGGGTGATCCAGTTGGTAATTGAGAAGCCTGGCAGAGGGCAGTCTTTTCCCCATTTGAAAGGTCGATAGTGGCGGCCTCAAGGCTGACTGAAAGACACTGCCCTTACCCGTCTTCTAGTCACCTCCAGGAGTGCCTCAGTGAAGACAGTGAGTTTTCTCCTACGAATCCAGGTGGTCTCCAGTGCCTTGCTGGGAGCTCATCCCACGCTTGCCCTAGCTAAAGTGTGAAGTCAAAGTGACCCCTAGCCTCAAGGGAAGCGCGAGCGCTTCCTATCAGCCAAGTTGGGTGGGCAGCCACCTCCATGAACCCTGACGCCATAGAGTGCTTTAACTCCTCTGCGGCTTTGCGTAGGCCTAAGAGAGTCGCGTGTGAATTCCTTCCGAGGGAGAGCATGTGCGCTGGGAGTCCCCGTTTTGTTTTCCGAGCCACACAACACAGGACAGACTGCTGGGGTCAGCTCTTGCTACGCAGAGCGAAGGGCAGTGAACTGCTTCTCGCTTGCAGAGCTTGATGTCTACAGCTGTAAGGCAGCCCCGGGACAAAGTTTTGGCCAGTATTACATTCAGCGTGGCTCTCCCTCTGTGGAGGCCCTCCGAACGGCACTGAGAGAATCCCTGAGCCTAAAGTGCATCCTGGCAACCCTTAACCTGTCATCTCACTATTGTGACGCAAGGTACACTGCAGGTGCAGCCTGACAGAAAGTACAGAAAAGCCGGTACGACTCTGAGGCATTTGGACGAGGCAAGGTCCCCTCGGCCTGACTAAGTCATTAAGCGGGTGCTGCTCCTCGTGGCACGCAGAACACCCCCCGTCCAACGAAGTGGGATCCTAGAAAGGCCCAGTGTTGCTGAAAGTCTCCAGGTGTCAGTCAGCGAGTGCTGGCAAATGCGTCGTGGGCTCAAGTTGGCACTGGGAGAATGTGGGAGAAGCCCGACTTTCCCCCTTTGGAAAGCCACTTCGTTGCAGCTTCCAAGCCGCCTGCTACTATTCACTCCACAGATTCCTCTGAGGAGCGGTGACTTTTTCCAAAAGAAACCAGGTGCTTGCGATTCCTTCCGGGGAGCTCACCCCCAGGAGCATACTGTAGCTAAGGTGCCCACTAAATGTGACCTCTAGTCTCGAGGTAAGGTGCACATTTTCCCATTCCCAGAGATAGGGGCGCCCCGGTTTCCAGGAGGTCTTAGTCAGTGGACGGCTTTAGCTTTAGTATGCCTCACAGCGCTCAAGACTCTCACGTGGGCACTTCTTTCCAAGGAAGTACACTGCGTACCCAAAGCCTTCTGAGCACAAGCAAGGGATACACAGCTCTGGGCACATCCCTCCCTATGCAGTTGGAAGGGCCGGGAACTAAGGTGTTCTCTGAGGCGAGCGTCCCACAGCTTTGAAACAGCCCCAGGAACGCGGTTCTTGGCAGGGTTTCGTTCCCTGCGGGTCTGCCACGTTGAGGAAAACTAAGCGGCCCTGAAAGAAACCACCGGGGCTCCAATTCGGTTTGGGGACTCCTGCTCGACGTCTCTCTAGGTGATGCGGAAACTGGACTTTAGGTCCAGCCCGAAGTAATGCAGAGAGTAACCCCGAGCATTGCTAGGCATTGGGAACATCCGAAGTCACCCAGGTAGGCCTGCTGAGGGCAGTTCGGGGTTTGTGCCGTTCACCACATGCAGCACACACTGCATCCAAAAGTTTCATCGCAGAAGGCCGAACTGTGTTCCACGGGTCTCCCTTGGATTGTCAGAGAAGATGGGTGTATGTGCTGGGTGATCCAGTTGGTAATTGAGAAGCCTGGCAGAGGGCAGTCTTTTCCCCATTTGAAAGGTCGATAGTGGCGGCCTCAAGGCTGACTGAAAGACACTGCCCTTACCCGTCTTCTAGTCACCTCCAGGAGTGCCTCAGTGAAGACAGTGAGTTTTCTCCTACGAATCCAGGTGGTCTCCAGTGCCTTGCTGGGAGCTCATCCCACGCTTGCCCTAGCTAAAGTGTGAAGTCAAAGTGACCCCTAGCCTCAAGGGAAGCGCGAGCGCTTCCTATCAGCCAAGTTGGGTGGGCAGCCACCTCCATGAACCCTGACGCCATAGAGTGCTTTAACTCCTCTGCGGCTTTGCGTAGGCCTAAGAGAGTCGCGTGTGAATTCCTTCCGAGGGAGAGCATGTGCGCTGGGAGTCCCCGTTTTGTTTTCCGAGCCACACAACACAGGACAGACTGCTGGGGTCAGCTCTTGCTACGCAGAGCGAAGGGCAGTGAACTGCTTCTCGCTTGCAGAGCTTGATGTCTACAGCTGTAAGGCAGCCCCGGGACAAAGTTTTGGCCAGTATTACATTCAGCGTGGCTCTCCCTCTGTGGAGGCCCTCCGAACGGCACTGAGAGAATCCCTGAGCCTAAAGTGCATCCTGGCAACCCTTAACCTGTCATCTCACTATTGTGACGCAAGGTACACTGCAGGTGCAGCCTGACAGAAAGTACAGAAAAGCCGGTACGACTCTGAGGCATTTGGACGAGGCAAGGTCCCCTCGGCCTGACTAAGTCATTAAGCGGGTGCTGCTCCTCGTGGCACGCAGAACACCCCCCGTCCAACGAAGTGGGATCCTAGAAAGGCCCAGTGTTGCTGAAAGTCTCCAGGTGTCAGTCAGCGAGTGCTGGCAAATGCGTCGTGGGCTCAAGTTGGCACTGGGAGAATGTGGGAGAAGCCCGACTTTCCCCCTTTGGAAAGCCACTTCGTTGCAGCTTCCAAGCCGCCTGCTACTATTCACTCCACAGATTCCTCTGAGGAGCGGTGACTTTTTCCAAAAGAAACCAGGTGCTTGCGATTCCTTCCGGGGAGCTCACCCCCAGGAGCATACTGTAGCTAAGGTGCCCACTAAATGTGACCTCTAGTCTCGAGGTAAGGTGCACATTTTCCCATTCCCAGAGATAGGGGCGCCCCGGTTTCCAGGAGGTCTTAGTCAGTGGACGGCTTTAGCTTTAGTATGCCTCACAGCGCTCAAGACTCTCACGTGGGCACTTCTTTCCAAGGAAGTACACTGCGTACCCAAAGCCTTCTGAGCACAAGCAAGGGATACACAGCTCTGGGCACATCCCTCCCTATGCAGTTGGAAGGGCCGGGAACTAAGGTGTTCTCTGAGGCGAGCGTCCCACAGCTTTGAAACAGCCCCAGGAACGCGGTTCTTGGCAGGGTTTCGTTCCCTGCGGGTCTGCCACGTTGAGGAAAACTAAGCGGCCCTGAAAGAAACCACCGGGGCTCCAATTCGGTTTGGGGACTCCTGCTCGACGTCTCTCTAGGTGATGCGGAAACTGGACTTTAGGTCCAGCCCGAAGTAATGCAGAGAGTAACCCCGAGCATTGCTAGGCATTGGGAACATCCGAAGTCACCCAGGTAGGCCTGCTGAGGGCAGTTCGGGGTTTGTGCCGTTCACCACATGCAGCACACACTGCATCCAAAAGTTTCATCGCAGAAGGCCGAACTGTGTTCCACGGGTCTCCCTTGGATTGTCAGAGAAGATGGGTGTATGTGCTGGGTGATCCAGTTGGTAATTGAGAAGCCTGGCAGAGGGCAGTCTTTTCCCCATTTGAAAGGTCGATAGTGGCGGCCTCAAGGCTGACTGAAAGACACTGCCCTTACCCGTCTTCTAGTCACCTCCAGGAGTGCCTCAGTGAAGACAGTGAGTTTTCTCCTACGAATCCAGGTGGTCTCCAGTGCCTTGCTGGGAGCTCATCCCACGCTTGCCCTAGCTAAAGTGTGAAGTCAAAGTGACCCCTAGCCTCAAGGGAAGCGCGAGCGCTTCCTATCAGCCAAGTTGGGTGGGCAGCCACCTCCATGAACCCTGACGCCATAGAGTGCTTTAACTCCTCTGCGGCTTTGCGTAGGCCTAAGAGAGTCGCGTGTGAATTCCTTCCGAGGGAGAGCATGTGCGCTGGGAGTCCCCGTTTTGTTTTCCGAGCCACACAACACAGGACAGACTGCTGGGGTCAGCTCTTGCTACACAGAGCGAAGGGCAGTGAACTGCTTCTCGCTTGCAGAGCTTGATGTCTACAGCTGTAAGGCAGCCCCGGGACAAAGTTTTGGCCAGTATTACATTCAGCGTGGCTCTCCCTCTGTGGAGGCCCTCCGAACGGCACTGAGAGAATCCCTGAGCCTAAAGTGCATCCTGGCAACCCTTAACCTGT
Organism: Mesoplodon mirus; assembly: GCF_964341445.2. Taxonomy (NCBI): domain Eukaryota; kingdom Metazoa; phylum Chordata; class Mammalia; order Artiodactyla; family Ziphiidae; genus Mesoplodon; species Mesoplodon mirus. The sequence goes on along the minus strand of NW_028294841.1, from coordinate 70,751 downwards.
CATCTCACTATTGTGACGCAAGGTACACTGCAGGTGCAGCCTGACAGAAAGTACAGAAAAGCCGGTACGACTCTGAGGCATTTGGACGAGGCAAGGTCCCCTCGGCCTGACTAAGTCATTAAGCGGGTGCTGCTCCTCGTGGCACGCAGAACACCCCCCGTCCAACGAAGTGGGATCCTAGAAAGGCCCAGTGTTGCTGAAAGTCTCCAGGTGTCAGTCAGCGAGTGCTGGCAAATGCGTCGTGGGCTCAAGTTGGCACTGGGAGAATGTGGGAGAAGCCCGACTTTCCCCCTTTGGAAAGCCACTTCGTTGCAGCTTCCAAGCCGCCTGCTACTATTCACTCCACAGATTCCTCTGAGGAGCGGTGACTTTTTCCAAAAGAAACCAGGTGCTTGCGATTCCTTCCGGGGAGCTCACCCCCAGGAGCATACTGTAGCTAAGGTGCCCACTAAATGTGACCTCTAGTCTCGAGGTAAGGTGCACATTTTCCCATTCCCAGAGATAGGGGCGCCCCGGTTTCCAGGAGGTCTTAGTCAGTGGACGGCTTTAGCTTTAGTATGCCTCACAGCGCTCAAGACTCTCACGTGGGCACTTCTTTCCAAGGAAGTACACTGCGTACCCAAAGCCTTCTGAGCACAAGCAAGGGATACACAGCTCTGGGCACATCCCTCCCTATGCAGTTGGAAGGGCCGGGAACTAAGGTGTTCTCTGAGGCGAGCGTCCCACAGCTTTGAAACAGCCCCAGGAACGCGGTTCTTGGCAGGGTTTCGTTCCCTGCGGGTCTGCCACGTTGAGGAAAACTAAGCGGCCCTGAAAGAAACCACCGGGGCTCCAATTCGGTTTGGGGACTCCTGCTCGACGTCTCTCTAGGTGATGCGGAAACTGGACTTTAGGTCCAGCCCGAAGTAATGCAGAGAGTAACCCCGAGCATTGCTAGGCATTGGGAACATCCGAAGTCACCCAGGTAGGCCTGCTGAGGGCAGTTCGGGGTTTGTGCCGTTCACCACATGCAGCACACACTGCATCCAAAAGTTTCATCGCAGAAGGCCGAACTGTGTTCCACGGGTCTCCCTTGGATTGTCAGAGAAGATGGGTGTATGTGCTGGGTGATCCAGTTGGTAATTGAGAAGCCTGGCAGAGGGCAGTCTTTTCCCCATTTGAAAGGTCGATAGTGGCGGCCTCAAGGCTGACTGAAAGACACTGCCCTTACCCGTCTTCTAGTCACCTCCAGGAGTGCCTCAGTGAAGACAGTGAGTTTTCTCCTACGAATCCAGGTGGTCTCCAGTGCCTTGCTGGGAGCTCATCCCACGCTTGCCCTAGCTAAAGTGTGAAGTCAAAGTGACCCCTAGCCTCAAGGGAAGCGCGAGCGCTTCCTATCAGCCAAGTTGGGTGGGCAGCCACCTCCATGAACCCTGACGCCATAGAGTGCTTTAACTCCTCTGCGGCTTTGCGTAGGCCTAAGAGAGTCGCGTGTGAATTCCTTCCGAGGGAGAGCATGTGCGCTGGGAGTCCCCGTTTTGTTTTCCGAGCCACACAACACAGGACAGACTGCTGGGGTCAGCTCTTGCTACGCAGAGCGAAGGGCAGTGAACTGCTTCTCGCTTGCAGAGCTTGATGTCTACAGCTGTAAGGCAGCCCCGGGACAAAGTTTTGGCCAGTATTACATTCAGCGTGGCTCTCCCTCTGTGGAGGCCCTCCGAACGGCACTGAGAGAATCCCTGAGCCTAAAGTGCATCCTGGCAACCCTTAACCTGTCATCTCACTATTGTGACGCAAGGTACACTGCAGGTGCAGCCTGACAGAAAGTACAGAAAAGCCGGTACGACTCTGAGGCATTTGGACGAGGCAAGGTCCCCTCGGCCTGACTAAGTCATTAAGCGGGTGCTGCTCCTCGTGGCACGCAGAACACCCCCCGTCCAACGAAGTGGGATCCTAGAAAGGCCCAGTGTTGCTGAAAGTCTCCAGGTGTCAGTCAGCGAGTGCTGGCAAATGCGTCGTGGGCTCAAGTTGGCACTGGGAGAATGTGGGAGAAGCCCGACTTTCCCCCTTTGGAAAGCCACTTCGTTGCAGCTTCCAAGCCGCCTGCTACTATTCACTCCACAGATTCCTCTGAGGAGCGGTGACTTTTTCCAAAAGAAACCAGGTGCTTGCGATTCCTTCCGGGGAGCTCACCCCCAGGAGCATACTGTAGCTAAGGTGCCCACTAAATGTGACCTCTAGTCTCGAGGTAAGGTGCACATTTTCCCATTCCCAGAGATAGGGGGGCCCCGGTTTCCAGGAGGTCTTAGTCAGTGGACGGCTTTAGCTTTAGTATGCCTCACAGCGCTCAAGACTCTCACGTGGGCACTTCTTTCCAAGGAAGTACACTGCGTACCCAAAGCCTTCTGAGCACAAGCAAGGGATACACAGCTCTGGGCACATCCCTCCCTATGCAGTTGGAAGGGCCGGGAACTAAGGTGTTCTCTGAGGCGAGCGTCCCACAGCTTTGAAACAGCCCCAGGAACGCGGTTCTTGGCAGGGTTTCGTTCCCTGCGGGTCTGCCACGTTGAGGAAAACTAAGCGGCCCTGAAAGAAACCACCGGGGCTCCAATTCGGTTTGGGGACTCCTGCTCGACGTCTCTCTAGGTGATGCGGAAACTGGACTTTAGGTCCAGCCCGAAGTAATGCAGAGAGTAACCCCGAGCATTGCTAGGCATTGGGAACATCCGAAGTCACCCAGGTAGGCCTGCTGAGGGCAGTTCGGGGTTTGTGCCGTTCACCACATGCAGCACACACTGCATCCAAAAGTTTCATCGCAGAAGGCCGAACTGTGTTCCACGGGTCTCCCTTGGATTGTCAGAGAAGATGGGTGTATGTGCTGGGTGATCCAGTTGGTAATTGAGAAGCCTGGCAGAGGGCAGTCTTTTCCCCATTTGAAAGGTCGATAGTGGCGGCCTCAAGGCTGACTGAAAGACACTGCCCTTACCCGTCTTCTAGTCACCTCCAGGAGTGCCTCAGTGAAGACAGTGAGTTTTCTCCTACGAATCCAGGTGGTCTCCAGTGCCTTGCTGGGAGCTCATCCCACGCTTGCCCTAGCTAAAGTGTGAAGTCAAAGTGACCCCTAGCCTCAAGGGAAGCGCGAGCGCTTCCTATCAGCCAAGTTGGGTGGGCAGCCACCTCCATGAACCCTGACGCCATAGAGTGCTTTAACTCCTCTGCGGCTTTGCGTAGGCCTAAGAGAGTCGCGTGTGAATTCCTTCCGAGGGAGAGCATGTGCGCTGGGAGTCCCCGTTTTGTTTTCCGAGCCACACAACACAGGACAGACTGCTGGGGTCAGCTCTTGCTACGCAGAGCGAAGGGCAGTGAACTGCTTCTCGCTTGCAGAGCTTGATGTCTACAGCTGTAAGGCAGCCCCGGGACAAAGTTTTGGCCAGTATTACATTCAGCGTGGCTCTCCCTCTGTGGAGGCCCTCCGAACGGCACTGAGAGAATCCCTGAGCCTAAAGTGCATCCTGGCAACCCTTAACCTGTCATCTCACTATTGTGACGCAAGGTACACTGCAGGTGCAGCCTGACAGAAAGTACAGAAAAGCCGGTACGACTCTGAGGCATTTGGACGAGGCAAGGTCCCCTCGGCCTGACTAAGTCATTAAGCGGGTGCTGCTCCTCGTGGCACGCAGAACACCCCCCGTCCAACGAAGTGGGATCCTAGAAAGGCCCAGTGTTGCTGAAAGTCTCCAGGTGTCAGTCAGCGAGTGCTGGCAAATGCGTCGTGGGCTCAAGTTGGCACTGGGAGAATGTGGGAGAAGCCCGACTTTCCCCCTTTGGAAAGCCACTTCATTGCAGCTTCCAAGCCGCCTGCTACTATTCACTCCACAGATTCCTCTGAGGAGCGGTGACTTTTTCCAAAAGAAACCAGGTGCTTGCGATTCCTTCCGGGGAGCTCACCCCCAGGAGCATACTGTAGCTAAGGTGCCCACTAAATGTGACCTCTAGTCTCGAGGTAAGGTGCACATTTTCCCATTCCCAGAGATAGGGGCGCCCCGGTTTCCAGGAGGTCTTAGTCAGTGGACGGCTTTAGCTTTAGTATGCCTCACAGCGCTCAAGACTCTCACGTGGGCACTTCTTTCCAAGGAAGTACACTGCGTACCCAAAGCCTTCTGAGCACAAGCAAGGGATACACAGCTCTGGGCACATCCCTCCCTATGCAGTTGGAAGGGCCGGGAACTAAGGTGTTCTCTGAGGCGAGCGTCCCACAGCTTTGAAACAGCCCCAGGAACGCGGTTCTTGGCAGGGTTTCGTTCCCTGCGGGTCTGCCACGTTGAGGAAAACTAAGCGGCCCTGAAAGAAACCACCGGGGCTCCAATTCGGTTTGGGGACTCCTGCTCGACGTCTCTCTAGGTGATGCGGAAACTGGACTTTAGGTCCAGCCCGAAGTAATGCAGAGAGTAACCCCGAGCATTGCTAGGCATTGGGAACATCCGAAGTCACCCAGGTAGGCCTGCTGAGGGCAGTTCGGGGTTTGTGCCGTTCACCACATGCAGCACACACTGCATCCAAAAGTTTCATCGCAGAAGGCCGAACTGTGTTCCACGGGTCTCCCTTGGATTGTCAGAGAAGATGGGTGTATGTGCTGGGTGATCCAGTTGGTAATTGAGAAGCCTGGCAGAGGGCAGTCTTTTCCCCATTTGAAAGGTCGATAGTGGCGGCCTCAAGGCTGACTGAAAGACACTGCCCTTACCCGTCTTCTAGTCACCTCCAGGAGTGCCTCAGTGAAGACAGTGAGTTTTCTCCTACGAATCCAGGTGGTCTCCAGTGCCTTGCTGGGAGCTCATCCCACGCTTGCCCTAGCTAAAGTGTGAAGTCAAAGTGACCCCTAGCCTCAAGGGAAGCGCGAGCGCTTCCTATCAGCCAAGTTGGGTGGGCAGCCACCTCCATGAACCCTGACGCCATAGAGTGCTTTAACTCCTCTGCGGCTTTGCGTAGGCCTAAGAGAGTCGCGTGTGAATTCCTTCCGAGGGAGAGCATGTGCGCTGGGAGTCCCCGTTTTGTTTTCCGAGCCACACAACACAGGACAGACTGCTGGGGTCAGCTCTTGCTACGCAGAGCGAAGGGCAGTGAACTGCTTCTCGCTTGCAGAGCTTGATGTCTACAGCTGTAAGGCAGCCCCGGGACAAAGTTTTGGCCAGTATTACATTCAGCGTGGCTCTCCCTCTGTGGAGGCCCTCCGAACGGCACTGAGAGAATCCCTGAGCCTAAAGTGCATCCTGGCAACCCTTAACCTGTCATCTCACTATTGTGACGCAAGGTACACTGCAGGTGCAGCCTGACAGAAAGTACAGAAAAGCCGGTACGACTCTGAGGCATTTGGACGAGGCAAGGTCCCCTCGGCCTGACTAAGTCATTAAGCGGGTGCTGCTCCTCGTGGCACGCAGAACACCCCCCGTCCAACGAAGTGGGATCCTAGAAAGGCCCAGTGTTGCTGAAAGTCTCCAGGTGTCAGTCAGCGAGTGCTGGCAAATGCGTCGTGGGCTCAAGTTGGCACTGGGAGAATGTGGGAGAAGCCCGACTTTCCCCCTTTGGAAAGCCACTTCGTTGCAGCTTCCAAGCCGCCTGCTACTATTCACTCCACAGATTCCTCTGAGGAGCGGTGACTTTTTCCAAAAGAAACCAGGTGCTTGCGATTCCTTCCGGGGAGCTCACCCCCAGGAGCATACTGTAGCTAAGGTGCCCACTAAATGTGACCTCTAGTCTCGAGGTAAGGTGCACATTTTCCCATTCCCAGAGATAGGGGCGCCCCGGTTTCCAGGAGGTCTTAGTCAGTGGACGGCTTTAGCTTTAGTATGCCTCACAGCGCTCAAGACTCTCACGTGGGCACTTCTTTCCAAGGAAGTACACTGCGTACCCAAAGCCTTCTGAGCACAAGCAAGGGATACACAGCTCTGGGCACATCCCTCCCTATGCAGTTGGAAGGGCCGGGAACTAAGGTGTTCTCTGAGGCGAGCGTCCCACAGCTTTGAAACAGCCCCAGGAACGCGGTTCTTGGCAGGGTTTCGTTCCCTGCGGGTCTGCCACGTTGAGGAAAACTAAGCGGCCCTGAAAGAAACCACCGGGGCTCCAATTCGGTTTGGGGACTCCTGCTCGACGTCTCTCTAGGTGATGCGGAAACTGGACTTTAGGTCCAGCCCGAAGTAATGCAGAGAGTAACCCCGAGCATTGCTAGGCATTGGGAACATCCGAAGTCACCCAGGTAGGCCTGCTGAGGGCAGTTCGGGGTTTGTGCCGTTCACCACATGCAGCACACACTGCATCCAAAAGTTTCATCGCAGAAGGCCGAACTGTGTTCCACGGGTCTCCCTTGGATTGTCAGAGAAGATGGGTGTATGTGCTGGGTGATCCAGTTGGTAATTGAGAAGCCTGGCAGAGGGCAGTCTTTTCCCCATTTGAAAGGTCGATAGTGGCGGCCTCAAGGCTGACTGAAAGACACTGCCCTTACCCGTCTTCTAGTCACCTCCAGGAGTGCCTCAGTGAAGACAGTGAGTTTTCTCCTACGAATCCAGGTGGTCTCCAGTGCCTTGCTGGGAGCTCATCCCACGCTTGCCCTAGCTAAAGTGTGAAGTCAAAGTGACCCCTAGCCTCAAGGGAAGCGCGAGCGCTTCCTATCAGCCAAGTTGGGTGGGCAGCCACCTCCATGAACCCTGACGCCATAGAGTGCTTTAACTCCTCTGCGGCTTTGCGTAGGCCTAAGAGAGTCGCGTGTGAATTCCTTCCGAGGGAGAGCATGTGCGCTGGGAGTCCCCGTTTTGTTTTCCGAGCCACACAACACAGGACAGACTGCTGGGGTCAGCTCTTGCTACGCAGAGCGAAGGGCAGTGAACTGCTTCTCGCTTGCAGAGCTTGATGTCTACAGCTGTAAGGCAGCCCCGGGACAAAGTTTTGGCCAGTATTACATTCAGCGTGGCTCTCCCTCTGTGGAGGCCCTCCGAACGGCACTGAGAGAATCCCTGAGCCTAAAGTGCATCCTGGCAACCCTTAACCTGTCATCTCACTATTGTGACGCAAGGTACACTGCAGGTGCAGCCTGACAGAAAGTACAGAAAAGCCGGTACGACTCTGAGGCATTTGGACGAGGCAAGGTCCCCTCGGCCTGACTAAGTCATTAAGCGGGTGCTGCTCCTCGTGGCACGCAGAACACCCCCCGTCCAACGAAGTGGGATCCTAGAAAGGCCCAGTGTTGCTGAAAGTCTCCAGGTGTCAGTCAGCGAGTGCTGGCAAATGCGTCGTGGGCTCAAGTTGGCACTGGGAGAATGTGGGAGAAGCCCGACTTTCCCCCTTTGGAAAGCCACTTCGTTGCAGCTTCCAAGCCGCCTGCTACTATTCACTCCACAGATTCCTCTGAGGAGCGGTGACTTTTTCCAAAAGAAACCAGGTGCTTGCGATTCCTTCCGGGGAGCTCACCCCCAGGAGCATACTGTAGCTAAGGTGCCCACTAAATGTGACCTCTAGTCTCGAGGTAAGGTGCACATTTTCCCATTCCCAGAGATAGGGGCGCCCCGGTTTCCAGGAGGTCTTAGTCAGTGGACGGCTTTAGCTTTAGTATGCCTCACAGCGCTCAAGACTCTCACGTGGGCACTTCTTTCCAAGGAAGTACACTGCGTACCCAAAGCCTTCTGAGCACAAGCAAGGGATACACAGCTCTGGGCACATCCCTCCCTATGCAGTTGGAAGGGCCGGGAACTAAGGTGTTCTCTGAGGCGAGCGTCCCACAGCTTTGAAACAGCCCCAGGAACGCGGTTCTTGGCAGGGTTTCGTTCCCTGCGGGTCTGCCACGTTGAGGAAAACTAAGCGGCCCTGAAAGAAACCACCGGGGCTCCAATTCGGTTTGGGGACTCCTGCTCGACGTCTCTCTAGGTGATGCGGAAACTGGACTTTAGGTCCAGCCCGAAGTAATGCAGAGAGTAACCCCGAGCATTGCTAGGCATTGGGAACATCCGAAGTCACCCAGGTAGGCCTGCTGAGGGCAGTTCGGGGTTTGTGCCGTTCACCACATGCAGCACACACTGCATCCAAAAGTTTCATCGCAGAAGGCCGAACTGTGTTCCACGGGTCTCCCTTGGATTGTCAGAGAAGATGGGTGTATGTGCTGGGTGATCCAGTTGGTAATTGAGAAGCCTGGCAGAGGGCAGTCTTTTCCCCATTTGAAAGGTCGATAGTGGCGGCCTCAAGGCTGACTGAAAGACACTGCCCTTACCCGTCTTCTAGTCACCTCCAGGAGTGCCTCAGTGAAGACAGTGAGTTTTCTCCTACGAATCCAGGTGGTCTCCAGTGCCTTGCTGGGAGCTCATCCCACGCTTGCCCTAGCTAAAGTGTGAAGTCAAAGTGACCCCTAGCCTCAAGGGAAGCGCGAGCGCTTCCTATCAGCCAAGTTGGGTGGACAGCCACCTCCATGAACCCTGACGCCATAGAGTGCTTTAACTCCTCTGCGGCTTTGCGTAGGCCTAAGAGAGTCGCGTGTGAATTCCTTCTGAGGGAGAGCATGTGCGCTGGGAGTCCCCGTTTTGTTTTCCGAGCCACACAACACAGGACAGACTGCTGGGGTCAGCTCTTGCTACGCAGAGCGAAGGGCAGTGAACTGCTTCTCGCTTGCAGAGCTTGATGTCTACAGCTGTAAGGCAGCCCCGGGACAAAGTTTTGGCCAGTATTACATTCAGCGTGGCTCTCCCTCTGTGGAGGCCCTCCGAACGGCACTGAGAGAATCCCTGAGCCTAAAGTGCATCCTGGCAACCCTTAACCTGTCATCTCACTATTGTGACGCAAGGTACACTGCAGGTGCAGCCTGACAGAAAGTACAGAAAAGCCGGTACGACTCTGAGGCATTTGGACGAGGCAAGGTCCCCTCGGCCTGACTAAGTCATTAAGCGGGTGCTGCTCCTCGTGGCACGCAGAACACCCCCCGTCCAACGAAGTGGGATCCTAGAAAGGCCCAGTGTTGCTGAAAGTCTCCAGGTGTCAGTCAGCGAGTGCTGGCAAATGCGTCGTGGGCTCAAGTTGGCACTGGGAGAATGTGGGAGAAGCCCGACTTTCCCCCTTTGGAAAGCCACTTCGTTGCAGCTTCCAAGCCGCCTGCTACTATTCACTCCACAGATTCCTCTGAGGAGCGGTGACTTTTTCCAAAAGAAACCAGGTGCTTGCGATTCCTTCCGGGGAGCTCACCCCCAGGAGCATACTGTAGCTAAGGTGCCCACTAAATGTGACCTCTAGTCTCGAGGTAAGGTGCACATTTTCCCATTCCCAGAGATAGGGGCGCCCCGGTTTCCAGGAGGTCTTAGTCAGTGGACGGCTTTAGCTTTAGTATGCCTCACAGCGCTCAAGACTCTCACGTGGGCACTTCTTTCCAAGGAAGTACACTGCGTACCCAAAGCCTTCTGAGCACAAGCAAGGGATACACAGCTCTGGGCACATCCCTCCCTATGCAGTTGGAAGGGCCGGGAACTAAGGTGTTCTCTGAGGCGAGCGTCCCACAGCTTTGAAACAGCCCCAGGAACGCGGTTCTTGGCAGGGTTTCGTTCCCTGCGGGTCTGCCACGTTGAGGAAAACTAAGCGGCCCTGAAAGAAACCACCGGGGCTCCAATTCGGTTTGGGGACTCCTGCTCGACGTCTCTCTAGGTGATGCGGAAACTGGACTTTAGGTCCAGCCCGAAGTAATGCAGAGAGTAACCCCGAGCATTGCTAGGCATTGGGAACATCCGAAGTCACCCAGGTAGGCCTGCTGAGGGCAGTTCGGGGTTTGTGCCGTTCACCACATGCAGCACACACTGCATCCAAAAGTTTCATCGCAGAAGGCCGAACTGTGTTCCACGGGTCTCCCTTGGATTGTCAGAGAAGATGGGTGTATGTGCTGGGTGATCCAGTTGGTAATTGAGAAGCCTGGCAGAGGGCAGTCTTTTCCCCATTTGAAAGGTCGATAGTGGCGGCCTCAAGGCTGACTGAAAGACACTGCCCTTACCCGTCTTCTAGTCACCTCCAGGAGTGCCTCAGTGAAGACAGTGAGTTTTCTCCTACGAATCCAGGTGGTCTCCAGTGCCTTGCTGGGAGCTCATCCCACGCTTGCCCTAGCTAAAGTGTGAAGTCAAAGTGACCCCTAGCCTCAAGGGAAGCGCGAGCGCTTCCTATCAGCCAAGTTGGGTGGGCAGCCACCTCCATGAACCCTGACGCCATAGAGTGCTTTAACTCCTCTGCGGCTTTGCGTAGGCCTAAGAGAGTCGCGTGTGAATTCCTTCTGAGGGAGAGCATGTGCGCTGGGAGTCCCCGTTTTGTTTTCCGAGCCACACAACACAGGACAGACTGCTGGGGTCAGCTCTTGCTACGCAGAGCGAAGGGCAGTGAACTGCTTCTCGCTTGCAGAGCTTGATGTCTACAGCTGTAAGGCAGCCCCGGGACAAAGTTTTGGCCAGTATTACATTCAGCGTGGCTCTCCCTCTGTGGAGGCCCTCCGAACGGCACTGAGAGAATCCCTGAGCCTAAAGTGCATCCTGGCAACCCTTAACCTGTCATCTCACTATTGTGACGCAAGGTACACTGCAGGTGCAGCCTGACAGAAAGTACAGAAAAGCCGGTACGACTCTGAGGCATTTGGACGAGGCAAGGTCCCCTCGGCCTGACTAAGTCATTAAGCGGGTGCTGCTCCTCGTGGCACGCAGAACACCCCCCGTCCAACGAAGTGGGATCCTAGAAAGGCCCAGTGTTGCTGAAAGTCTCCAGGTGTCAGTCAGCGAGTGCTGGCAAATGCGTCGTGGGCTCAAGTTGGCACTGGGAGAATGTGGGAGAAGCCCGACTTTCCCCCTTTGGAAAGCCACTTCGTTGCAGCTTCCAAGCCGCCTGCTACTATTCACTCCACAGATTCCTCTGAGGAGCGGTGACTTTTTCCAAAAGAAACCAGGTGCTTGCGATTCCTTCCGGGGAGCTCACCCCCAGGAGCATACTGTAGCTAAGGTGCCCACTAAATGTGACCTCTAGTCTCGAGGTAAGGTGCACATTTTCCCATTCCCAGAGATAGGGGCGCCCCGGTTTCCAGGAGGTCTTAGTCAGTGGACGGCTTTAGCTTTAGTATGCCTCACAGCGCTCAAGACTCTCACGTGGGCACTTCTTTCCAAGGAAGTACACTGCGTACCCAAAGCCTTCTGAGCACAAGCAAGGGATACACAGCTCTGGGCACATCCCTCCCTATGCAGTTGGAAGGGCCGGGAACTAAGGTGTTCTCTGAGGCGAGCGTCCCACAGCTTTGAAACAGCCCCAGGAACGCGGTTCTTGGCAGGGTTTCGTTCCCTGCGGGTCTGCCACGTTGAGGAAAACTAAGCGGCCCTGAAAGAAACCACCGGGGCTCCAATTCGGTTTGGGGACTCCTGCTCGACGTCTCTCTAGGTGATGCGGAAACTGGACTTTAGGTCCAGCCCGAAGTAATGCAGAGAGTAACCCCGAGCATTGCTAGGCATTGGGAACATCCGAAGTCACCCAGGTAGGCCTGCTGAGGGCAGTTCGGGGTTTGTGCCGTTCACCACATGCAGCACACACTGCATCCAAAAGTTTCATCGCAGAAGGCCGAACTGTGTTCCACGGGTCTCCCTTGGATTGTCAGAGAAGATGGGTGTATGTGCTGGGTGATCCAGTTGGTAATTGAGAAGCCTGGCAGAGGGCAGTCTTTTCCCCATTTGAAAGGTCGATAGTGGCGGCCTCAAGGCTGACTGAAAGACACTGCCCTTACCCGTCTTCTAGTCACCTCCAGGAGTGCCTCAGTGAAGACAGTGAGTTTTCTCCTACGAATCCAGGTGGTCTCCAGTGCCTTGCTGGGAGCTCATCCCACGCTTGCCCTAGCTAAAGTGTGAAGTCAAAGTGACCCCTAGCCTCAAGGGAAGCGCGAGCGCTTCCTATCAGCCAAGTTGGGTGGGCAGCCACCTCCATGAACCCTGACGCCATAGAGTGCTTTAACTCCTCTGCGGCTTTGCGTAGGCCTAAGAGAGTCGCGTGTGAATTCCTTCTGAGGGAGAGCATGTGCGCTGGGAGTCCCCGTTTTGTTTTCCGAGCCACACAACACAGGACAGACTGCTGGGGTCAGCTCTTGCTACGCAGAGCGAAGGGCAGTGAACTGCTTCTCGCTTGCAGAGCTTGATGTCTACAGCTGTAAGGCAGCCCCGGGACAAAGTTTTGGCCAGTATTACATTCAGCGTGGCTCTCCCTCTGTGGAGGCCCTCCGAACGGCACTGAGAGAATCCCTGAGCCTAAAGTGCATCCTGGCAACCCTTAACCTGTCATCTCACTATTGTGACGCAAGGTACACTGCAGGTGCAGCCTGACAGAAAGTACAGAAAAGCCGGTACGACTCTGAGGCATTTGGACGAGGCAAGGTCCCCTCGGCCTGACTAAGTCATTAAGCGGGTGCTGCTCCTCGTGGCACGCAGAACACCCCCCGTCCAACGAAGTGGGATCCTAGAAAGGCCCAGTGTTGCTGAAAGTCTCCAGGTGTCAGTCAGCGAGTGCTGGCAAATGCGTCGTGGGCTCAAGTTGGCACTGGGAGAATGTGGGAGAAGCCCGACTTTCCCCCTTTGGAAAGCCACTTCGTTGCAGCTTCCAAGCCGCCTGCTACTATTCACTCCACAGATTCCTCTGAGGAGCGGTGACTTTTTCCAAAAGAAACCAGGTGCTTGCGATTCCTTCCGGGGAGCTCACCCCCAGGAGCATACTGTAGCTAAGGTGCCCACTAAATGTGACCTCTAGTCTCGAGGTAAGGTGCACATTTTCCCATTCCCAGAGATAGGGGCGCCCCGGTTTCCAGGAGGTCTTAGTCAGTGGACGGCTTTAGCTTTAGTATGCCTCACAGCGCTCAAGACTCTCACGTGGGCACTTCTTTCCAAGGAAGTACACTGCGTACCCAAAGCCTTCTGAGCACAAGCAAGGGATACACAGCTCTGGGCACATCCCTCCCTATGCAGTTGGAAGGGCCGGGAACTAAGGTGTTCTCTGAGGCGAGCGTCCCACAGCTTTGAAACAGCCCCAGGAACGCGGTTCTTGGCAGGGTTTCGTTCCCTGCGGGTCTGCCACGTTGAGGAAAACTAAGCGGCCCTGAAAGAAACCACCGGGGCTCCAATTCGGTTTGGGGACTCCTGCTCGACGTCTCTCTAGGTGATGCGGAAACTGGACTTTAGGTCCAGCCCGAAGTAATGCAGAGAGTAACCCCGAGCATTGCTAGGCATTGGGAACATCCGAAGTCACCCAGGTAGGCCTGCTGAGGGCAGTTCGGGGTTTGTGCCGTTCACCACATGCAGCACACACTGCATCCAAAAGTTTCATCGCAGAAGGCCGAACTGTGTTCCACGGGTCTCCCTTGGATTGTCAGAGAAGATGGGTGTATGTGCTGGGTGATCCAGTTGGTAATTGAGAAGCCTGGCAGAGGGCAGTCTTTTCCCCATTTGAAAGGTCGATAGTGGCGGCCTCAAGGCTGACTGAAAGACACTGCCCTTACCCGTCTTCTAGTCACCTCCAGGAGTGCCTCAGTGAAGACAGTGAGTTTTCTCCTACGAATCCAGGTGGTCTCCAGTGCCTTGCTGGGAGCTCATCCCACGCTTGCCCTAGCTAAAGTGTGAAGTCAAAGTGACCCCTAGCCTCAAGGGAAGCGCGAGCGCTTCCTATCAGCCAAGTTGGGTGGGCAGCCACCTCCATGAACCCTGACGCCATAGAGTGCTTTAACTCCTCTGCGGCTTTGCGTAGGCCTAAGAGAGTCGCGTGTGAATTCCTTCTGAGGGAGAGCATGTGCGCTGGGAGTCCCCGTTTTGTTTTCCGAGCCACACAACACAGGACAGACTGCTGGGGTCAGCTCTTGCTACGCAGAGCGAAGGGCAGTGAACTGCTTCTCGCTTGCAGAGCTTGATGTCTACAGCTGTAAGGCAGCCCCGGGACAAAGTTTTGGCCAGTATTACATTCAGCGTGGCTCTCCCTCTGTGGAGGCCCTCCGAACGGCACTGAGAGAATCCCTGAGCCTAAAGTGCATCCTGGCAACCCTTAACCTGTCATCTCACTATTGTGACGCAAGGTACACTGCAGGTGCAGCCTGACAGAAAGTACAGAAAAGCCGGTACGACTCTGAGGCATTTGGACGAGGCAAGGTCCCCTCGGCCTGACTAAGTCATTAAGCGGGTGCTGCTCCTCGTGGCACGCAGAACACCCCCCGTCCAACGAAGTGGGATCCTAGAAAGGCCCAGTGTTGCTGAAAGTCTCCAGGTGTCAGTCAGCGAGTGCTGGCAAATGCGTCGTGGGCTCAAGTTGGCACTGGGAGAATGTGGGAGAAGCCCGACTTTCCCCCTTTGGAAAGCCACTTCGTTGCAGCTTCCAAGCCGCCTGCTACTATTCACTCCACAGATTCCTCTGAGGAGCGGTGACTTTTTCCAAAAGAAACCAGGTGCTTGCGATTCCTTCCGGGGAGCTCACCCCCAGGAGCATACTGTAGCTAAGGCGCCCACTAAATGTGACCTCTAGTCTCGAGGTAAGGTGCACATTTTCCCATTCCCAGAGATAGGGGCGCCCCGGTTTCCAGGAGGTCTTAGTCAGTGGACGGCTTTAGCTTTAGTATGCCTCACAGCGCTCAAGACTCTCACGTGGGCACTTCTTTCCAAGGAAGTACACTGCGTACCCAAAGCCTTCTGAGCACAAGCAAGGGATACACAGCTCTGGGCACATCCCTCCCTATGCAGTTGGAAGGGCCGGGAACTAAGGTGTTCTCTGAGGCGAGCGTCCCACAGCTTTGAAACAGCCCCAGGAACGCGGTTCTTGGCAGGGTTTCGTTCCCTGCGGGTCTGCCACGTTGAGGAAAACTAAGCGGCCCTGAAAGAAACCACCGGGGCTCCAATTCGGTTTGGGGACTCCTGCTCGACGTCTCTCTAGGTGATGCGGAAACTGGACTTTAGGTCCAGCCCGAAGTAATGCAGAGAGTAACCCCGAGCATTGCTAGGCATTGGGAACATCCGAAGTCACCCAGGTAGGCCTGCTGAGGGCAGTTCGGGGTTTGTGCCGTTCACCACATGCAGCACACACTGCATCCAAAAGTTTCATCGCAGAAGGCCGAACTGTGTTCCACGGGTCTCCCTTGGATTGTCAGAGAAGATGGGTGTATGTGCTGGGTGATCCAGTTGGTAATTGAGAAGCCTGGCAGAGGGCAGTCTTTTCCCCATTTGAAAGGTCGATAGTGGCGGCCTCAAGGCTGACTGAAAGACACTGCCCTTACCCGTCTTCTAGTCACCTCCAGGAGTGCCTCAGTGAAGACAGTGAGTTTTCTCCTACGAATCCAGGTGGTCTCCAGTGCCTTGCTGGGAGCTCATCCCACGCTTGCCCTAGCTAAAGTGTGAAGTCAAAGTGACCCCTAGCCTCAAGGGAAGCGCGAGCGCTTCCTATCAGCCAAGTTGGGTGGGCAGCCACCTCCATGAACCCTGACGCCATAGAGTGCTTTAACTCCTCTGCGGCTTTGCGTAGGCCTAAGAGAGTCGCGTGTGAATTCCTTCTGAGGGAGAGCATGTGCGCTGGGAGTCCCCGTTTTGTTTTCCGAGCCACACAACACAGGACAGACTGCTGGGGTCAGCTCTTGCTACGCAGAGCGAAGGGCAGTGAACTGCTTCTCGCTTGCAGAGCTTGATGTCTACAGCTGTAAGGCAGCCCCGGGACAAAGTTTTGGCCAGTATTACATTCAGCGTGGCTCTCCCTCTGTGGAGGCCCTCCGAACGGCACTGAGAGAATCCCTGAGCCTAAAGTGCATCCTGGCAACCCTTAACCTGTCATCTCACTATTGTGACGCAAGGTACACTGCAGGTGCAGCCTGACAGAAAGTACAGAAAAGCCGGTACGACTCTGAGGCATTTGGACGAGGCAAGGTCCCCTCGGCCTGACTAAGTCATTAAGCGGGTGCTGCTCCTCGTGGCACGCAGAACACCCCCCGTCCAACGAAGTGGGATCCTAGAAAGGCCCAGTGTTGCTGAAAGTCTCCAGGTGTCAGTCAGCGAGTGCTGGCAAATGCGTCGTGGGCTCAAGTTGGCACTGGGAGAATGTGGGAGAAGCCCGACTTTCCCCCTTTGGAAAGCCACTTCGTTGCAGCTTCCAAGCCGCCTGCTACTATTCACTCCACAGATTCCTCTGAGGAGCGGTGACTTTTTCCAAAAGAAACCAGGTGCTTGCGATTCCTTCCGGGGAGCTCACCCCCAGGAGCATACTGTAGCTAAGGCGCCCACTAAATGTGACCTCTAGTCTCGAGGTAAGGTGCACATTTTCCCATTCCCAGAGATAGGGGCGCCCCGGTTTCCAGGAGGTCTTAGTCAGTGGACGGCTTTAGCTTTAGTATGCCTCACAGCGCTCAAGACTCTCACGTGGGCACTTCTTTCCAAGGAAGTACACTGCGTACCCAAAGCCTTCTGAGCACAAGCAAGGGATACACAGCTCTGGGCACATCCCTCCCTATGCAGTTGGAAGGGCCGGGAACTAAGGTGTTCTCTGAGGCGAGCGTCCCACAGCTTTGAAACAGCCCCAGGAACGCGGTTCTTGGCAGGGTTTCGTTCCCTGCGGGTCTGCCACGTTGAGGAAAACTAAGCGGCCCTGAAAGAAACCACCGGGGCTCCAATTCGGTTTGGGGACTCCTGCTCGACGTCTCTCTAGGTGATGCGGAAACTGGACTTTAGGTCCAGCCCGAAGTAATGCAGAGAGTAACCCCGAGCATTGCTAGGCATTGGGAACATCCGAAGTCACCCAGGTAGGCCTGCTGAGGGCAGTTCGGGGTTTGTGCCGTTCACCACATGCAGCACACACTGCATCCAAAAGTTTCATCGCAGAAGGCCGAACTGTGTTCCACGGGTCTCCCTTGGATTGTCAGAGAAGATGGGTGTATGTGCTGGGTGATCCAGTTGGTAATTGAGAAGCCTGGCAGAGGGCAGTCTTTTCCCCATTTGAAAGGTCGATAGTGGCGGCCTCAAGGCTGACTGAAAGACACTGCCCTTACCCGTCTTCTAGTCACCTCCAGGAGTGCCTCAGTGAAGACAGTGAGTTTTCTCCTACGAATCCAGGTGGTCTCCAGTGCCTTGCTGGGAGCTCATCCCACGCTTGCCCTAGCTAAAGTGTGAAGTCAAAGTGACCCCTAGCCTCAAGGGAAGCGCGAGCGCTTCCTATCAGCCAAGTTGGGTGGGCAGCCACCTCCATGAACCCTGACGCCATAGAGTGCTTTAACTCCTCTGCGGCTTTGCGTAGGCCTAAGAGAGTCGCGTGTGAATTCCTTCTGAGGGAGAGCATGTGCGCTGGGAGTCCCCGTTTTGTTTTCCGAGCCACACAACACAGGACAGACTGCTGGGGTCAGCTCTTGCTACGCAGAGCGAAGGGCAGTGAACTGCTTCTCGCTTGCAGAGCTTGATGTCTACAGCTGTAAGGCAGCCCCGGGACAAAGTTTTGGCCAGTATTACATTCAGCGTGGCTCTCCCTCTGTGGAGGCCCTCCGAACGGCACTGAGAGAATCCCTGAGCCTAAAGTGCATCCTGGCAACCCTTAACCTGTCATCTCACTATTGTGACGCAAGGTACACTGCAGGTGCAGCCTGACAGAAAGTACAGAAAAGCCGGTACGACTCTGAGGCATTTGGACGAGGCAAGGTCCCCTCGGCCTGACTAAGTCATTAAGCGGGTGCTGCTCCTCGTGGCACGCAGAACACCCCCCGTCCAACGAAGTGGGATCCTAGAAAGGCCCAGTGTTGCTGAAAGTCTCCAGGTGTCAGTCAGCGAGTGCTGGCAAATGCGTCGTGGGCTCAAGTTGGCACTGGGAGAATGTGGGAGAAGCCCGACTTTCCCCCTTTGGAAAGCCACTTCGTTGCAGCTTCCAAGCCGCCTGCTACTATTCACTCCACAGATTCCTCTGAGGAGCGGTGACTTTTTCCAAAAGAAACCAGGTGCTTGCGATTCCTTCCGGGGAGCTCACCCCCAGGAGCATACTGTAGCTAAGGCGCCCACTAAATGTGACCTCTAGTCTCGAGGTAAGGTGCACATTTTCCCATTCCCAGAGATAGGGGCGCCCCGGTTTCCAGGAGGTCTTAGTCAGTGGACGGCTTTAGCTTTAGTATGCCTCACAGCGCTCAAGACTCTCACGTGGGCACTTCTTTCCAAGGAAGTACACTGCGTACCCAAAGCCTTCTGAGCACAAGCAAGGGATACACAGCTCTGGGCACATCCCTCCCTATGCAGTTGGAAGGGCCGGGAACTAAGGTGTTCTCTGAGGCGAGCGTCCCACAGCTTTGAAACAGCCCCAGGAACGCGGTTCTTGGCAGGGTTTCGTTCCCTGCGGGTCTGCCACGTTGAGGAAAACTAAGCGGCCCTGAAAGAAACCACCGGGGCTCCAATTCGGTTTGGGGACTCCTGCTCGACGTCTCTCTAGGTGATGCGGAAACTGGACTTTAGGTCCAGCCCGAAGTAATGCAGAGAGTAACCCCGAGCATTGCTAGGCATTGGGAACATCCGAAGTCACCCAGGTAGGCCTGCTGAGGGCAGTTCGGGGTTTGTGCCGTTCACCACATGCAGCACACACTGCATCCAAAAGTTTCATCGCAGAAGGCCGAACTGTGTTCCACGGGTCTCCCTTGGATTGTCAGAGAAGATGGGTGTATGTGCTGGGTGATCCAGTTGGTAATTGAGAAGCCTGGCAGAGGGCAGTCTTTTCCCCATTTGAAAGGTCGATAGTGGCGGCCTCAAGGCTGACTGAAAGACACTGCCCTTACCCGTCTTCTAGTCACCTCCAGGAGTGCCTCAGTGAAGACAGTGAGTTTTCTCCTACGAATCCAGGTGGTCTCCAGTGCCTTGCTGGGAGCTCATCCCACGCTTGCCCTAGCTAAAGTGTGAAGTCAAAGTGACCCCTAGCCTCAAGGGAAGCGCGAGCGCTTCCTATCAGCCAAGTTGGGTGGGCAGCCACCTCCATGAACCCTGACGCCATAGAGTGCTTTAACTCCTCTGCGGCTTTGCGTAGGCCTAAGAGAGTCGCGTGTGAATTCCTTCTGAGGGAGAGCATGTGCGCTGGGAGTCCCCGTTTTGTTTTCCGAGCCACACAACACAGGACAGAGTGCTGGGGTCAGCTCTTGCTACGCAGAGCGAAGGGCAGTGAACTGCTTCTCGCTTGCAGAGCTTGATGTCTACAGCTGTAAGGCAGCCCCGGGACAAAGTTTTGACCAGTATTACATTCAGCGTGGCTCTCCCTCTGTGGAGGCCCTCCGAACGGCACTGAGAGAATCCCTGAGCCTAAAGTGCATCCTGGCAACCCTTAACCTGTCATCTCACTATTGTGACGCAAGGTACACTGCAGGTGCAGCCTGACAGAAAGTACAGAAAAGCCGGTACGACTCTGAGGCATTTGGACGAGGCAAGGTCCCCTCGGCCTGACTAAGTCATTAAGCGGGTGCTGCTCCTCGTGGCACGCAGAACACCCCCCGTCCAACGAAGTGGGATCCTAGAAAGGCCCAGTGTTGCTGAAAGTCTCCAGGTGTCAGTCAGCGAGTGCTGGCAAATGCATCGTGGGCTCAAGTTGGCACTGGGAGAATGTGGGAGAAGCCCGACTTTCCCCCTTTGGAAAGCCACTTCGTTGCAGCTTCCAAGCCGCCTGCTACTATTCACTCCACAGATTCCTCTGAGGAGCGGTGACTTTTTCCAAAAGAAACCAGGTGCTTGCGATTCCTTCCGGGGAGCTCACCCCCAGGAGCATACTGTAGCTAAGGCGCCCACTAAATGTGACCTCTAGTCTCGAGGTAAGGTGCACATTTTCCCATTCCCAGAGATAGGGGCGCCCCGGTTTCCAGGAGGTCTTAGTCAGTGGACGGCTTTAGCTTTAGTATGCCTCACAGCGCTCAAGACTCTCACGTGGGCACTTCTTTCCAAGGAAGTACACTGCGTACCCAAAGCCTTCTGAGCACAAGCAAGGGATACACAGCTCTGGGCACATCCCTCCCTATGCAGTTGGAAGGGCCGGGAACTAAGGTGTTCTCTGAGGCGAGCGTCCCACAGCTTTGAAACAGCCCCAGGAACGCGGTTCTTGGCAGGGTTTCGTTCCCTGCGGGTCTGCCACGTTGAGGAAAACTAAGCGGCCCTGAAAGAAACCACCGGGGCTCCAATTCGGTTTGGGGACTCCTGCTCGACGTCTCTCTAGGTGATGCGGAAACTGGACTTTAGGTCCAGCCCGAAGTAATGCAGAGAGTAACCCCGAGCATTGCTAGGCATTGGGAACATCCGAAGTCACCCAGGTAGGCCTGCTGAGGGCAGTTCGGGGTTTGTGCCGTTCACCACATGCAGCACACACTGCATCCAAAAGTTTCATCGCAGAAGGCCGAACTGTGTTCCACGGGTCTCCCTTGGATTGTCAGAGAAGATGGGTGTATGTGCTGGGTGATCCAGTTGGTAATTGAGAAGCCTGGCAGAGGGCAGTCTTTTCCCCATTTGAAAGGTCGATAGTGGCGGCCTCAAGGCTGACTGAAAGACACTGCCCTTACCCGTCTTCTAGTCACCTCCAGGAGTGCCTCAGTGAAGACAGTGAGTTTTCTCCTACGAATCCAGGTGGTCTCCAGTGCCTTGCTGGGAGCTCATCCCACGCTTGCCCTAGCTAAAGTGTGAAGTCAAAGTGACCCCTAGCCTCAAGGGAAGCGCGAGCGCTTCCTATCAGCCAAGTTGGGTGGGCAGCCACCTCCATGAACCCTGACGCCATAGAGTGCTTTAACTCCTCTGCGGCTTTGCGTAGGCCTAAGAGAGTCGCGTGTGAATTCCTTCTGAGGGAGAGCATGTGCGCTGGGAGTCCCCGTTTTGTTTTCCGAGCCACACAACACAGGACAGAGTGCTGGGGTCAGCTCTTGCTACGCAGAGCGAAGGGCAGTGAACTGCTTCTCGCTTGCAGAGCTTGATGTCTACAGCTGTAAGGCAGCCCCGGGACAAAGTTTTGGCCAGTATTACATTCAGCGTGGCTCTCCCTCTGTGGAGGCCCTCCGAACGGCACTGAGAGAATCCCTGAGCCTAAAGTGCATCCTGGCAACCCTTAACCTGTCATCTCACTATTGTGACGCAAGGTACACTGCAGGTGCAGCCTGACAGAAAGTACAGAAAAGCCGGTACGACTCTGAGGCATTTGGACGAGGCAAGGTCCCCTCGGCCTGACTAAGTCATTAAGCGGGTGCTGCTCCTCGTGGCACGCAGAACACCCCCCGTCCAACGAAGTGGGATCCTAGAAAGGCCCAGTGTTGCTGAAAGTCTCCAGGTGTCAGTCAGCGAGTGCTGGCAAATGCGTCGTGGGCTCAAGTTGGCACTGGGAGAATGTGGGAGAAGCCCGACTTTCCCCCTTTGGAAAGCCACTTCGTTGCAGCTTCCAAGCCGCCTGCTACTATTCACTCCACAGATTCCTCTGAGGAGCGGTGACTTTTTCCAAAAGAAACCAGGTGCTTGCGATTCCTTCCGGGGAGCTCACCCCCAGGAGCATACTGTAGCTAAGGCGCCCACTAAATGTGACCTCTAGTCTCGAGGTAAGGTGCACATTTTCCCATTCCCAGAGATAGGGGCGCCCCGGTTTCCAGGAGGTCTTAGTCAGTGGACGGCTTTAGCTTTAGTATGCCTCACAGCGCTCAAGACTCTCACGTGGGCACTTCTTTCCAAGGAAGTACACTGCGTACCCAAAGCCTTCTGAGCACAAGCAAGGGATACACAGCTCTGGGCACATCCCTCCCTATGCAGTTGGAAGGGCCGGGAACTAAGGTGTTCTCTGAGGCGAGCGTCCCACAGCTTTGAAACAGCCCCAGGAACGCGGTTCTTGGCAGGGTTTCGTTCCCTGCGGGTCTGCCACGTTGAGGAAAACTAAGCGGCCCTGAAAGAAACCACCGGGGCTCCAATTCGGTTTGGGGACTCCTGCTCGACGTCTCTCTAGGTGATGCGGAAACTGGACTTTAGGTCCAGCCCGAAGTAATGCAGAGAGTAACCCCGAGCATTGCTAGGCATTGGGAACATCCGAAGTCACCCAGGTAGGCCTGCTGAGGGCAGTTCGGGGTTTGTGCCGTTCACCACATGCAGCACACACTGCATCCAAAAGTTTCATCGCAGAAGGCCGAACTGTGTTCCACGGGTCTCCCTTGGATTGTCAGAGAAGATGGGTGTATGTGCTGGGTGATCCAGTTGGTAATTGAGAAGCCTGGCAGAGGGCAGTCTTTTCCCCATTTGAAAGGTCGATAGTGGCGGCCTCAAGGCTGACTGAAAGACACTGCCCTTACCCGTCTTCTAGTCACCTCCAGGAGTGCCTCAGTGAAGACAGTGAGTTTTCTCCTACGAATCCAGGTGGTCTCCAGTGCCTTGCTGGGAGCTCATCCCACGCTTGCCCTAGCTAAAGTGTGAAGTCAAAGTGACCCCTAGCCTCAAGGGAAGCGCGAGCGCTTCCTATCAGCCAAGTTGGGTGGGCAGCCACCTCCATGAACCCTGACGCCATAGAGTGCTTTAACTCCTCTGCGGCTTTGCGTAGGCCTAAGAGAGTCGCGTGTGAATTCCTTCTGAGGGAGAGCATGTGCGCTGGGAGTCCCCGTTTTGTTTTCCGAGCCACACAACACAGGACAGACTGCTGGGGTCAGCTCTTGCTACGCAGAGCGAAGGGCAGTGAACTGCTTCTCGCTTGCAGAGCTTGATGTCTACAGCTGTAAGGCAGCCCCGGGACAAAGTTTTGGCCAGTATTACATTCAGCGTGGCTCTCCCTCTGTGGAGGCCCTCCGAACGGCACTGAGAGAATCCCTGAGCCTAAAGTGCATCCTGGCAACCCTTAACCTGTCATCTCACTATTGTGACGCAAGGTACACTGCAGGTGCAGCCTGACAGAAAGTACAGAAAAGCCGGTACGACTCTGAGGCATTTGGACGAGGCAAGGTCCCCTCGGCCTGACTAAGTCATTAAGCGGGTGCTGCTCCTCGTGGCACGCAGAACACCCCCCGTCCAACGAAGTGGGATCCTAGAAAGGCCCAGTGTTGCTGAAAGTCTCCAGGTGTCAGTCAGCGAGTGCTGGCAAATGCGTCGTGGGCTCAAGTTGGCACTGGGAGAATGTGGGAGAAGCCCGACTTTCCCCCTTTGGAAAGCCACTTCGTTGCAGCTTCCAAGCCGCCTGCTACTATTCACTCCACAGATTCCTCTGAGGAGCGGTGACTTTTTCCAAAAGAAACCAGGTGCTTGCGATTCCTTCCGGGGAGCTCACCCCCAGGAGCATACTGTAGCTAAGGCGCCCACTAAATGTGACCTCTAGTCTCGAGGTAAGGTGCACATTTTCCCATTCCCAGAGATAGGGGCGCCCCGGTTTCCAGGAGGTCTTAGTCAGTGGACGGCTTTAGCTTTAGTATGCCTCACAGCGCTCAAGACTCTCACGTGGGCACTTCTTTCCAAGGAAGTACACTGCGTACCCAAAGCCTTCTGAGCACAAGCAAGGGATACACAGCTCTGGGCACATCCCTCCCTATGCAGTTGGAAGGGCCGGGAACTAAGGTGTTCTCTGAGGCGAGCGTCCCACAGCTTTGAAACAGCCCCAGGAACGCGGTTCTTGGCAGGGTTTCGTTCCCTGCGGGTCTGCCACGTTGAGGAAAACTAAGCGGCCCTGAAAGAAACCACCGGGGCTCCAATTCGGTTTGGGGACTCCTGCTCGACGTCTCTCTAGGTGATGCGGAAACTGGACTTTAGGTCCAGCCCGAAGTAATGCAGAGAGTAACCCCGAGCATTGCTAGGCATTGGGAACATCCGAAGTCACCCAGGTAGGCCTGCTGAGGGCAGTTCGGGGTTTGTGCCGTTCACCACATGCAGCACACACTGCATCCAAAAGTTTCATCGCAGAAGGCCGAACTGTGTTCCACGGGTCTCCCTTGGATTGTCAGAGAAGATGGGTGTATGTGCTGGGTGATCCAGTTGGTAATTGAGAAGCCTGGCAGAGGGCAGTCTTTTCCCCATTTGAAAGGTCGATAGTGGCGGCCTCAAGGCTGACTGAAAGACACTGCCCTTACCCGTCTTCTAGTCACCTCCAGGAGTGCCTCAGTGAAGACAGTGAGTTTTCTCCTACGAATCCAGGTGGTCTCCAGTGCCTTGCTGGGAGCTCATCCCACGCTTGCCCTAGCTAAAGTGTGAAGTCAAAGTGACCCCTAGCCTCAAGGGAAGCGCGAGCGCTTCCTATCAGCCAAGTTGGGTGGGCAGCCACCTCCATGAACCCTGACGCCATAGAGTGCTTTAACTCCTCTGCGGCTTTGCGTAGGCCTAAGAGAGTCGCGTGTGAATTCCTTCTGAGGGAGAGCATGTGCGCTGGGAGTCCCCGTTTTGTTTTCCGAGCCACACAACACAGGACAGACTGCTGGGGTCAGCTCTTGCTACGCAGAGCGAAGGGCAGTGAACTGCTTCTCGCTTGCAGAGCTTGATGTCTACAGCTGTAAGGCAGCCCCGGGACAAAGTTTTGGCCAGTATTACATTCAGCGTGGCTCTCCCTCTGTGGAGGCCCTCCGAACGGCACTGAGAGAATCCCTGAGCCTAAAGTGCATCCTGGCAACCCTTAACCTGTCATCTCACTATTGTGACGCAAGGTACACTGCAGGTGCAGCCTGACAGAAAGTACAGAAAAGCCGGTACGACTCTGAGGCATTTGGACGAGGCAAGGTCCCCTCGGCCTGACTAAGTCATTAAGCGGGTGCTGCTCCTCGTGGCACGCAGAACACCCCCCGTCCAACGAAGTGGGATCCTAGAAAGGCCCAGTGTTGCTGAAAGTCTCCAGGTGTCAGTCAGCGAGTGCTGGCAAATGCGTCGTGGGCTCAAGTTGGCACTGGGAGAATGTGGGAGAAGCCCGACTTTCCCCCTTTGGAAAGCCACTTCGTTGCAGCTTCCAAGCCGCCTGCTACTATTCACTCCACAGATTCCTCTGAGGAGCGGTGACTTTTTCCAAAAGAAACCAGGTGCTTGCGATTCCTTCCGGGGAGCTCACCCCCAGGAGCATACTGTAGCTAAGGCGCCCACTAAATGTGACCTCTAGTCTCGAGGTAAGGTGCACATTTTCCCATTCCCAGAGATAGGGGCGCCCCGGTTTCCAGGAGGTCTTAGTCAGTGGACGGCTTTAGCTTTAGTATGCCTCACAGCGCTCAAGACTCTCACGTGGGCACTTCTTTCCAAGGAAGTACACTGCGTACCCAAAGCCTTCTGAGCACAAGCAAGGGATACACAGCTCTGGGCACATCCCTCCCTATGCAGTTGGAAGGGCCGGGAACTAAGGTGTTCTCTGAGGCGAGCGTCCCACAGCTTTGAAACAGCCCCAGGAACGCGGTTCTTGGCAGGGTTTCGTTCCCTGCGGGTCTGCCACGTTGAGGAAAACTAAGCGGCCCTGAAAGAAACCACCGGGGCTCCAATTCGGTTTGGGGACTCCTGCTCGACGTCTCTCTAGGTGATGCGGAAACTGGACTTTAGGTCCAGCCCGAAGTAATGCAGAGAGTAACCCCGAGCATTGCTAGGCATTGGGAACATCCGAAGTCACCCAGGTAGGCCTGCTGAGGGCAGTTCGGGGTTTGTGCCGTTCACCACATGCAGCACACACTGCATCCAAAAGTTTCATCGCAGAAGGCCGAACTGTGTTCCACGGGTCTCCCTTGGATTGTCAGAGAAGATGGGTGTATGTGCTGGGTGATCCAGTTGGTAATTGAGAAGCCTGGCAGAGGGCAGTCTTTTCCCCATTTGAAAGGTCGATAGTGGCGGCCTCAAGGCTGACTGAAAGACACTGCCCTTACCCGTCTTCTAGTCACCTCCAGGAGTGCCTCAGTGAAGACAGTGAGTTTTCTCCTACGAATCCAGGTGGTCTCCAGTGCCTTGCTGGGAGCTCATCCCACGCTTGCCCTAGCTAAAGTGTGAAGTCAAAGTGACCCCTAGCCTCAAGGGAAGCGCGAGCGCTTCCTATCAGCCAAGTTGGGTGGGCAGCCACCTCCATGAACCCTGACGCCATAGAGTGCTTTAACTCCTCTGCGGCTTTGCGTAGGCCTAAGAGAGTCGCGTGTGAATTCCTTCTGAGGGAGAGCATGTGCGCTGGGAGTCCCCGTTTTGTTTTCCGAGCCACACAACACAGGACAGACTGCTGGGGTCAGCTCTTGCTACGCAGAGCGAAGGGCAGTGAACTGCTTCTCGCTTGCAGAGCTTGATGTCTACAGCTGTAAGGCAGCCCCGGGACAAAGTTTTGGCCAGTATTACATTCAGCGTGGCTCTCCCTCTGTGGAGGCCCTCCGAACGGCACTGAGAGAATCCCTGAGCCTAAAGTGCATCCTGGCAACCCTTAACCTGTCATCTCACTATTGTGACGCAAGGTACACTGCAGGTGCAGCCTGACAGAAAGTACAGAAAAGCCGGTACGACTCTGAGGCATTTGGACGAGGCAAGGTCCCCTCGGCCTGACTAAGTCATTAAGCGGGTGCTGCTCCTCGTGGCACGCAGAACACCCCCCGTCCAACGAAGTGGGATCCTAGAAAGGCCCAGTGTTGCTGAAAGTCTCCAGGTGTCAGTCAGCGAGTGCTGGCAAATGCGTCGTGGGCTCAAGTTGGCACTGGGAGAATGTGGGAGAAGCCCGACTTTCCCCCTTTGGAAAGCCACTTCGTTGCAGCTTCCAAGCCGCCTGCTACTATTCACTCCACAGATTCCTCTGAGGAGCGGTGACTTTTTCCAAAAGAAACCAGGTGCTTGCGATTCCTTCCGGGGAGCTCACCCCCAGGAGCATACTGTAGCTAAGGCGCCCACTAAATGTGACCTCTAGTCTCGAGGTAAGGTGCACATTTTCCCATTCCCAGAGATAGGGGCGCCCCGGTTTCCAGGAGGTCTTAGTCAGTGGACGGCTTTAGCTTTAGTATGCCTCACAGCGCTCAAGACTCTCACGTGGGCACTTCTTTCCAAGGAAGTACACTGCGTACCCAAAGCCTTCTGAGCACAAGCAAGGGATACACAGCTCTGGGCACATCCCTCCCTATGCAGTTGGAAGGGCCGGGAACTAAGGTGTTCTCTGAGGCGAGCGTCCCACAGCTTTGAAACAGCCCCAGGAACGCGGTTCTTGGCAGGGTTTCGTTCCCTGCGGGTCTGCCACGTTGAGGAAAACTAAGCGGCCCTGAAAGAAACCACCGGGGCTCCAATTCGGTTTGGGGACTCCTGCTCGACGTCTCTCTAGGTGATGCGGAAACTGGACTTTAGGTCCAGCCCGAAGTAATGCAGAGAGTAACCCCGAGCATTGCTAGGCATTGGGAACATCCGAAGTCACCCAGGTAGGCCTGCTGAGGGCAGTTCGGGGTTTGTGCCGTTCACCACATGCAGCACACACTGCATCCAAAAGTTTCATCGCAGAAGGCCGAACTGTGTTCCACGGGTCTCCCTTGGATTGTCAGAGAAGATGGGTGTATGTGCTGGGTGATCCAGTTGGTAATTGAGAAGCCTGGCAGAGGGCAGTCTTTTCCCCATTTGAAAGGTCGATAGTGGCGGCCTCAAGGCTGACTGAAAGACACTGCCCTTACCCGTCTTCTAGTCACCTCCAGGAGTGCCTCAGTGAAGACAGTGAGTTTTCTCCTACGAATCCAGGTGGTCTCCAGTGCCTTGCTGGGAGCTCATCCCACGCTTGCCCTAGCTAAAGTGTGAAGTCAAAGTGACCCCTAGCCTCAAGGGAAGCACGAGCGCTTCCTATCAGCCAAGTTGGGTGGGCAGCCACCTCCATGAACCCTGACGCCATAGAGTGCTTTAACTCCTCTGCGGCTTTGCGTAGGCCTAAGAGAGTCGCGTGTGAATTCCTTCTGAGGGAGAGCATGTGCGCTGGGAGTCCCCGTTTTGTTTTCCGAGCCACACAACACAGGACAGACTGCTGGGGTCAGCTCTTGCTACGCAGAGCGAAGGGCAGTGAACTGCTTCTCGCTTGCAGAGCTTGATGTCTACAGCTGTAAGGCAGCCCCGGGACAAAGTTTTGGCCAGTATTACATTCAGCGTGGCTCTCCCTCTGTGGAGGCCCTCCGAACGGCACTGAGAGAATCCCTGAGCCTAAAGTGCATCCTGGCAACCCTTAACCTGTCATCTCACTATTGTGACGCAAGGTACACTGCAGGTGCAGCCTGACAGAAAGTACAGAAAAGCCGGTACGACTCTGAGGCATTTGGACGAGGCAAGGTCCCCTCGGCCTGACTAAGTCATTAAGCGGGTGCTGCTCCTCGTGGCACGCAGAACACCCCCCGTCCAACGAAGTGGGATCCTAGAAAGGCCCAGTGTTGCTGAAAGTCTCCAGGTGTCAGTCAGCGAGTGCTGGCAAATGCGTCGTGGGCTCAAGTTGGCACTGGGAGAATGTGGGAGAAGCCCGACTTTCCCCCTTTGGAAAGCCACTTCGTTGCAGCTTCCAAGCCGCCTGCTACTATTCACTCCACAGATTCCTCTGAGGAGCGGTGACTTTTTCCAAAAGAAACCAGGTGCTTGCGATTCCTTCCGGGGAGCTCACCCCCAGGAGCATACTGTAGCTAAGGCGCCCACTAAATGTGACCTCTAGTCTCGAGGTAAGGTGCACATTTTCCCATTCCCAGAGATAGGGGCGCCCCGGTTTCCAGGAGGTCTTAGTCAGTGGACGGCTTTAGCTTTAGTATGCCTCACAGCGCTCGAGACTCTCACGTGGGCACTTCTTTCCAAGGAAGTACACTGCGTACCCAAAGCCTTCTGAGCACAAGCAAGGGATACACAGCTCTGGGCACATCCCTCCCTATGCAGTTGGAAGGGCCGGGAACTAAGGTGTTCTCTGAGGCGAGCGTCCCACAGCTTTGAAACAGCCCCAGGAACGCGGTTCTTGGCAGGGTTTCGTTCCCTGCGGGTCTGCCACGTTGAGGAAAACTAAGCGGCCCTGAAAGAAACCACCGGGGCTCCAATTCGGTTTGGGGACTCCTGCTCGACGTCTCTCTAGGTGATGCGGAAACTGGACTTTAGGTCCAGCCCGAAGTAATGCAGAGAGTAACCCCGAGCATTGCTAGGCATTGGGAACATCCGAAGTCACCCAGGTAGGCCTGCTGAGGGCAGTTCGGGGTTTGTGCCGTTCACCACATGCAGCACACACTGCATCCAAAAGTTTCATCGCAGAAGGCCGAACTGTGTTCCACGGGTCTCCCTTGGATTGTCAGAGAAGATGGGTGTATGTGCTGGGTGATCCAGTTGGTAATTGAGAAGCCTGGCAGAGGGCAGTCTTTTCCCCATTTGAAAGGTCGATAGTGGCGGCCTCAAGGCTGACTGAAAGACACTGCCCTTACCCGTCTTCTAGTCACCTCCAGGAGTGCCTCAGTGAAGACAGTGAGTTTTCTCCTACGAATCCAGGTGGTCTCCAGTGCCTTGCTGGGAGCTCATCCCACGCTTGCCCTAGCTAAAGTGTGAAGTCAAAGTGACCCCTAGCCTCAAGGGAAGCGCGAGCGCTTCCTATCAGCCAAGTTGGGTGGGCAGCCACCTCCATGAACCCTGACGCCATAGAGTGCTTTAACTCCTCTGCGGCTTTGCGTAGGCCTAAGAGAGTCGCGTGTGAATTCCTTCTGAGGGAGAGCATGTGCGCTGGGAGTCCCCGTTTTGTTTTCCGAGCCACACAACACAGGACAGACTGCTGGGGTCAGCTCTTGCTACGCAGAGCGAAGGGCAGTGAACTGCTTCTCGCTTGCAGAGCTTGATGTCTACAGCTGTAAGGCAGCCCCGGGACAAAGTTTTGGCCAGTATTACATTCAGCGTGGCTCTCCCTCTGTGGAGGCCCTCCGAACGGCACTGAGAGAATCCCTGAGCCTAAAGTGCATCCTGGCAACCCTTAACCTGTCATCTCACTATTGTGACGCAAGGTACACTGCAGGTGCAGCCTGACAGAAAGTACAGAAAAGCCGGTACGACTCTGAGGCATTTGGACGAGGCAAGGTCCCCTCGGCCTGACTAAGTCATTAAGCGGGTGCTGCTCCTCGTGGCACGCAGAACACCCCCCGTCCAACGAAGTGGGATCCTAGAAAGGCCCAGTGTTGCTGAAAGTCTCCAGGTGTCAGTCAGCGAGTGCTGGCAAATGCGTCGTGGGCTCAAGTTGGCACTGGGAGGATGTGGGAGAAGCCCGACTTTCCCCCTTTGGAAAGCCACTTCGTTGCAGCTTCCAAGCCGCCTGCTACTATTCACTCCACAGATTCCTCTGAGGAGCGGTGACTTTTTCCAAAAGAAACCAGGTGCTTGTGATTCCTTCCGGGGAGCTCACCCCCAGGAGCATACTGTAGCTAAGGCGCCCACTAAATGTGACCTCTAGTCTCGAGGTAAGGTGCACATTTTCCCATTCCCAGAGATAGGGGCGCCCCGGTTTCCAGGAGGTCTTAGTCAGTGGACGGCTTTAGCTTTAGTATGCCTCACAGCGCTCGAGACTCTCACGTGGGCACTTCTTTCCAAGGAAGTACACTGCGTACCCAAAGCCTTCTGAGCACAAGCAAGGGATACACAGCTCTGGGCACATCCCTCCCTATGCAGTTGGAAGGGCCGGGAACTAAGGTGTTCTCTGAGGCGAGCGTCCCACAGCTTTGAAACAGCCCCAGGAACGCGGTTCTTGGCAGGGTTTCGTTCCCTGCGGGTCTGCCACGTTGAGGAAAACTAAGCGGCCCTGAAAGAAACCACCGGGGCTCCAATTCGGTTTGGGGACTCCTGCTCGACGTCTCTCTAGGTGATGCGGAAACTGGACTTTAGGTCCAGCCCGAAGTAATGCAGAGAGTAACCCCGAGCATTGCTAGGCATTGGGAACATCCGAAGTCACCCAGGTAGGCCTGCTGAGGGCAGTTCGGGGTTTGTGCCGTTCACCACATGCAGCACACACTGCATCCAAAAGTTTCATCGCAGAAGGCCGAACTGTGTTCCACGGGTCTCCCTTGGATTGTCAGAGAAGATGGGTGTATGTGCTGGGTGATCCAGTTGGTAATTGAGAAGCCTGGCAGAGGGCAGTCTTTTCCCCATTTGAAAGGTCGATAGTGGCGGCCTCAAGGCTGACTGAAAGACACTGCCCTTACCCGTCTTCTAGTCACCTCCAGGAGTGCCTCAGTGAAGACAGTGAGTTTTCTCCTACGAATCCAGGTGGTCTCCAGTGCCTTGCTGGGAGCTCATCCCACGCTTGCCCTAGCTAAAGTGTGAAGTCAAAGTGACCCCTAGCCTCAAGGGAAGCGCGAGCGCTTCCTATCAGCCAAGTTGGGTGGGCAGCCACCTCCATGAACCCTGACGCCATAGAGTGCTTTAACTCCTCTGCGGCTTTGCGTAGGCCTAAGAGAGTCGCGTGTGAATTCCTTCTGAGGGAGAGCATGTGCGCTGGGAGTCCCCGTTTTGTTTTCCGAGCCACACAACACAGGACAGACTGCTGGGGTCAGCTCTTGCTACGCAGAGCGAAGGGCAGTGAACTGCTTCTCGCTTGCAGAGCTTGATGTCTACAGCTGTAAGGCAGCCCCGGGACAAAGTTTTGGCCAGTATTACATTCAGCGTGGCTCTCCCTCTGTGGAGGCCCTCCGAACGGCACTGAGAGAATCCCTGAGCCTAAAGTGCATCCTGGCAACCCTTAACCTGTCATCTCACTATTGTGACGCAAGGTACACTGCAGGTGCAGCCTGACAGAAAGTACAGAAAAGCCGGTACGACTCTGAGGCATTTGGACGAGGCAAGGTCCCCTCGGCCTGACTAAGTCATTAAGCGGGTGCTGCTCCTCGTGGCACGCAGAACACCCCCCGTCCAACGAAGTGGGATCCTAGAAAGGCCCAGTGTTGCTGAAAGTCTCCAGGTGTCAGTCAGCGAGTGCTGGCAAATGCGTCGTGGGCTCAAGTTGGCACTGGGAGAATGTGGGAGAAGCCCGACTTTCCCCCTTTGGAAAGCCACTTCGTTGCAGCTTCCAAGCCGCCTGCTACTATTCACTCCACAGATTCCTCTGAGGAGCGGTGACTTTTTCCAAAAGAAACCAGGTGCTTGCGATTCCTTCCGGGGAGCTCACCCCCAGGAGCATACTGTAGCTAAGGCGCCCACTAAATGTGACCTCTAGTCTCGAGGTAAGGTGCACATTTTCCCATTCCCAGAGATAGGGGCGCCCCGGTTTCCAGGAGGTCTTAGTCAGTGGACGGCTTTAGCTTTAGTATGCCTCACAGCGCTCGAGACTCTCACGTGGGCACTTCTTTCCAAGGAAGTACACTGCGTACCCAAAGCCTTCTGAGCACAAGCAAGGGATACACAGCTCTGGGCACATCCCTCCCTATGCAGTTGGAAGGGCCGGGAACTAAGGTGTTCTCTGAGGCGAGCGTCCCACAGCTTTGAAACAGCCCCAGGAACGCGGTTCTTGGCAGGGTTTCGTTCCCTGCGGGTCTGCCACGTTGAGGAAAACTAAGCGGCCCTGAAAGAAACCACCGGGGCTCCAATTCGGTTTGGGGACTCCTGCTCGACGTCTCTCTAGGTGATGCGGAAACTGGACTTTAGGTCCAGCCCGAAGTAATGCAGAGAGTAACCCCGAGCATTGCTAGGCATTGGGAACATCCGAAGTCACCCAGGTAGGCCTGCTGAGGGCAGTTCGGGGTTTGTGCCGTTCACCACATGCAGCACACACTGCATCCAAAAGTTTCATCGCAGAAGGCCGAACTGTGTTCCACGGGTCTCCCTTGGATTGTCAGAGAAGATGGGTGTATGTGCTGGGTGATCCAGTTGGTAATTGAGAAGCCTGGCAGAGGGCAGTCTTTTCCCCATTTGAAAGGTCGATAGTGGCGGCCTCAAGGCTGACTGAAAGACACTGCCCTTACCCGTCTTCTAGTCACCTCCAGGAGTGCCTCAGTGAAGACAGTGAGTTTTCTCCTACGAATCCAGGTGGTCTCCAGTGCCTTGCTGGGAGCTCATCCCACGCTTGCCCTAGCTAAAGTGTGAAGTCAAAGTGACCCCTAGCCTCAAGGGAAGCGCGAGCGCTTCCTATCAGCCAAGTTGGGTGGGCAGCCACCTCCATGAACCCTGACGCCATAGAGTGCTTTAACTCCTCTGCGGCTTTGCGTAGGCCTAAGAGAGTCGCGTGTGAATTCCTTCTGAGGGAGAGCATGTGCGCTGGGAGTCCCCGTTTTGTTTTCCGAGCCACACAACACAGGACAGACTGCTGGGGTCAGCTCTTGCTACGCAGAGCGAAGGGCAGTGAACTGCTTCTCGCTTGCAGAGCTTGATGTCTACAGCTGTAAGGCAGCCCCGGGACAAAGTTTTGGCCAGTATTACATTCAGCGTGGCTCTCCCTCTGTGGAGGCCCTCCGAACGGCACTGAGAGAATCCCTGAGCCTAAAGTGCATCCTGGCAACCCTTAACCTGTCATCTCACTATTGTGACGCAAGGTACACTGCAGGTGCAGCCTGACAGAAAGTACAGAAAAGCCGGTACGACTCTGAGGCATTTGGACGAGGCAAGGTCCCCTCGGCCTGACTAAGTCATTAAGCGGGTGCTGCTCCTCGTGGCACGCAGAACACCCCCCGTCCAACGAAGTGGGATCCTAGAAAGGCCCAGTGTTGCTGAAAGTCTCCAGGTGTCAGTCAGCGAGTGCTGGCAAATGCGTCGTGGGCTCAAGTTGGCACTGGGAGAATGTGGGAGAAGCCCGACTTTCCCCCTTTGGAAAGCCACTTCGTTGCAGCTTCCAAGCCGCCTGCTACTATTCACTCCACAGATTCCTCTGAGGAGCGGTGACTTTTTCCAAAAGAAACCAGGTGCTTGCGATTCCTTCCGGGGAGCTCACCCCCAGGAGCATACTGTAGCTAAGGCGCCCACTAAATGTGACCTCTAGTCTCGAGGTAAGGTGCACATTTTCCCATTCCCAGAGATAGGGGCGCCCCGGTTTCCAGGAGGTCTTAGTCAGTGGACGGCTTTAGCTTTAGTATGCCTCACAGCGCTCGAGACTCTCACGTGGGCACTTCTTTCCAAGGAAGTACACTGCGTACCCAAAGCCTTCTGAGCACAAGCAAGGGATACACAGCTCTGGGCACATCCCTCCCTATGCAGTTGGAAGGGCCGGGAACTAAGGTGTTCTCTGAGGCGAGCGTCCCACAGCTTTGAAACAGCCCCAGGAACGCGGTTCTTGGCAGGGTTTCGTTCCCTGCGGGTCTGCCACGTTGAGGAAAACTAAGCGGCCCTGAAAGAAACCACCGGGGCTCCAATTCGGTTTGGGGACTCCTGCTCGACGTCTCTCTAGGTGATGCGGAAACTGGACTTTAGGTCCAGCCCGAAGTAATGCAGAGAGTAACCCCGAGCATTGCTAGGCATTGGGAACATCCGAAGTCACCCAGGTAGGCCTGCTGAGGGCAGTTCGGGGTTTGTGCCGTTCACCACATGCAGCACACACTGCATCCAAAAGTTTCATCGCAGAAGGCCGAACTGTGTTCCACGGGTCTCCCTTGGATTGTCAGAGAAGATGGGTGTATGTGCTGGGTGATCCAGTTGGTAATTGAGAAGCCTGGCAGAGGGCAGTCTTTTCCCCATTTGAAAGGTCGATAGTGGCGGCCTCAAGGCTGACTGAAAGACACTGCCCTTACCCGTCTTCTAGTCACCTCCAGGAGTGCCTCAGTGAAGACAGTGAGTTTTCTCCTACGAATCCAGGTGGTCTCCAGTGCCTTGCTGGGAGCTCATCCCACGCTTGCCCTAGCTAAAGTGTGAAGTCAAAGTGACCCCTAGCCTCAAGGGAAGCGCGAGCGCTTCCTATCAGCCAAGTTGGGTGGGCAGCCACCTCCATGAACCCTGACGCCATAGAGTGCTTTAACTCCTCTGCGGCTTTGCGTAGGCCTAAGAGAGTCGCGTGTGAATTCCTTCTGAGGGAGAGCATGTGCGCTGGGAGTCCCCGTTTTGTTTTCCGAGCCACACAACACAGGACAGACTGCTGGGGTCAGCTCTTGCTACGCAGAGCGAAGGGCAGTGAACTGCTTCTCGCTTGCAGAGCTTGATGTCTACAGCTGTAAGGCAGCCCCGGGACAAAGTTTTGGCCAGTATTACATTCAGCGTGGCTCTCCCTCTGTGGAGGCCCTCCGAACGGCACTGAGAGAATCCCTGAGCCTAAAGTGCATCCTGGCAACCCTTAACCTGTCATCTCACTATTGTGACGCAAGGTACACTGCAGGTGCAGCCTGACAGAAAGTACAGAAAAGCCGGTACGACTCTGAGGCATTTGGACGAGGCAAGGTCCCCTCGGCCTGACTAAGTCATTAAGCGGGTGCTGCTCCTCGTGGCACGCAGAACACCCCCCGTCCAACGAAGTGGGATCCTAGAAAGGCCCAGTGTTGCTGAAAGTCTCCAGGTGTCAGTCAGCGAGTGCTGGCAAATGCGTCGTGGGCTCAAGTTGGCACTGGGAGAATGTGGGAGAAGCCCGACTTTCCCCCTTTGGAAAGCCACTTCGTTGCAGCTTCCAAGCCGCCTGCTACTATTCACTCCACAGATTCCTCTGAGGAGCGGTGACTTTTTCCAAAAGAAACCAGGTGCTTGCGATTCCTTCCGGGGAGCTCACCCCCAGGAGCATACTGTAGCTAAGGTGCCCACTAAATGTGACCTCTAGTCTCGAGGTAAGGTGCACATTTTCCCATTCCCAGAGATAGGGGCGCCCCGGTTTCCAGGAGGTCTTAGTCAGTGGACGGCTTTAGCTTTAGTATGCCTCACAGCGCTCGAGACTCTCACGTGGGCACTTCTTTCCAAGGAAGTACACTGCGTACCCAAAGCCTTCTGAGCACAAGCAAGGGATACACAGCTCTGGGCACATCCCTCCCTATGCAGTTGGAAGGGCCGGGAACTAAGGTGTTCTCTGAGGCGAGCGTCCCACAGCTTTGAAACAGCCCCAGGAACGCGGTTCTTGGCAGGGTTTCGTTCCCTGCGGGTCTGCCACGTTGAGGAAAACTAAGCGGCCCTGAAAGAAACCACCGGGGCTCCAATTCGGTTTGGGGACTCCTGCTCGACGTCTCTCTAGGTGATGCGGAAACTGGACTTTAGGTCCAGCCCGAAGTAATGCAGAGAGTAACCCCGAGCATTGCTAGGCATTGGGAACATCCGAAGTCACCCAGGTAGGCCTGCTGAGGGCAGTTCGGGGTTTGTGCCGTTCACCACATGCAGCACACACTGCATCCAAAAGTTTCATCGCAGAAGGCCGAACTGTGTTCCACGGGTCTCCCTTGGATTGTCAGAGAAGATGGGTGTATGTGCTGGGTGATCCAGTTGGTAATTGAGAAGCCTGGCAGAGGGCAGTCTTTTCCCCATTTGAAAGGTCGATAGTGGCGGCCTCAAGGCTGACTGAAAGACACTGCCCTTACCCGTCTTCTAGTCACCTCCAGGAGTGCCTCAGTGAAGACAGTGAGTTTTCTCCTACGAATCCAGGTGGTCTCCAGTGCCTTGCTGGGAGCTCATCCCACGCTTGCCCTAGCTAAAGTGTGAAGTCAAAGTGACCCCTAGCCTCAAGGGAAGCACGAGCGCTTCCTATCAGCCAAGTTGGGTGGGCAGCCACCTCCATGAACCCTGACGCCATAGAGTGCTTTAACTCCTCTGCGGCTTTGCGTAGGCCTAAGAGAGTCGCGTGTGAATTCCTTCTGAGGGAGAGCATGTGCGCTGGGAGTCCCCGTTTTGTTTTCCGAGCCACACAACACAGGACAGACTGCTGGGGTCAGCTCTTGCTACGCAGAGCGAAGGGCAGTGAACTGCTTCTCGCTTGCAGAGCTTGATGTCTACAGCTGTAAGGCAGCCCCGGGACAAAGTTTTGGCCAGTATTACATTCAGCGTGGCTCTCCCTCTGTGGAGGCCCTCCGAACGGCACTGAGAGAATCCCTGAGCCTAAAGTGCATCCTGGCAACCCTTAACCTGTCATCTCACTATTGTGACGCAAGGTACACTGCAGGTGCAGCCTGACAGAAAGTACAGAAAAGCCGGTACGACTCTGAGGCATTTGGACGAGGCAAGGTCCCCTCGGCCTGACTAAGTCATTAAGCGGGTGCTGCTCCTCGTGGCACGCAGAACACCCCCCGTCCAACGAAGTGGGATCCTAGAAAGGCCCAGTGTTGCTGAAAGTCTCCAGGTGTCAGTCAGCGAGTGCTGGCAAATGCGTCGTGGGCTCAAGTTGGCACTGGGAGAATGTGGGAGAAGCCCGACTTTCCCCCTTTGGAAAGCCACTTCGTTGCAGCTTCCAAGCCGCCTGCTACTATTCACTCCACAGATTCCTCTGAGGAGCGGTGACTTTTTCCAAAAGAAACCAGGTGCTTGCGATTCCTTCCGGGGAGCTCACCCCCAGGAGCATACTGTAGCTAAGGCGCCCACTAAATGTGACCTCTAGTCTCGAGGTAAGGTGCACATTTTCCCATTCCCAGAGATAGGGGCGCCCCGGTTTCCAGGAGGTCTTAGTCAGTGGACGGCTTTAGCTTTAGTATGCCTCACAGCGCTCGAGACTCTCACGTGGGCACTTCTTTCCAAGGAAGTACACTGCGTACCCAAAGCCTTCTGAGCACAAGCAAGGGATACACAGCTCTGGGCACATCCCTCCCTATGCAGTTGGAAGGGCCGGGAACTAAGGTGTTCTCTGAGGCGAGCGTCCCACAGCTTTGAAACAGCCCCAGGAACGCGGTTCTTGGCAGGGTTTCGTTCCCTGCGGGTCTGCCACGTTGAGGAAAACTAAGCGGCCCTGAAAGAAACCACCGGGGCTCCAATTCGGTTTGGGGACTCCTGCTCGACGTCTCTCTAGGTGATGCGGAAACTGGACTTTAGGTCCAGCCCGAAGTAATGCAGAGAGTAACCCCGAGCATTGCTAGGCATTGGGAACATCCGAAGTCACCCAGGTAGGCCTGCTGAGGGCAGTTCGGGGTTTGTGCCGTTCACCACATGCAGCACACACTGCATCCAAAAGTTTCATCGCAGAAGGCCGAACTGTGTTCCACGGGTCTCCCTTGGATTGTCAGAGAAGATGGGTGTATGTGCTGGGTGATCCAGTTGGTAATTGAGAAGCCTGGCAGAGGGCAGTCTTTTCCCCATTTGAAAGGTCGATAGTGGCGGCCTCAAGGCTGACTGAAAGACACTGCCCTTACCCGTCTTCTAGTCACCTCCAGGAGTGCCTCAGTGAAGACAGTGAGTTTTCTCCTACGAATCCAGGTGGTCTCCAGTGCCTTGCTGGGAGCTCATCCCACGCTTGCCCTAGCTAAAGTGTGAAGTCAAAGTGACCCCTAGCCTCAAGGGAAGCGCGAGCGCTTCCTATCAGCCAAGTTGGGTGGGCAGCCACCTCCATGAACCCTGACGCCATAGAGTGCTTTAACTCCTCTGCGGCTTTGCGTAGGCCTAAGAGAGTCGCGTGTGAATTCCTTCTGAGGGAGAGCATGTGCGCTGGGAGTCCCCGTTTTGTTTTCCGAGCCACACAACACAGGACAGACTGCTGGGGTCAGCTCTTGCTACGCAGAGCGAAGGGCAGTGAACTGCTTCTCGCTTGCAGAGCTTGATGTCTACAGCTGTAAGGCAGCCCCGGGACAAAGTTTTGGCCAGTATTACATTCAGCGTGGCTCTCCCTCTGTGGAGGCCCTCCGAACGGCACTGAGAGAATCCCTGAGCCTAAAGTGCATCCTGGCAACCCTTAACCTGTCATCTCACT
The DNA here is from genome assembly GCF_964341445.2 of Mesoplodon mirus. Lineage (NCBI taxonomy): Eukaryota > Metazoa > Chordata > Mammalia > Artiodactyla > Ziphiidae > Mesoplodon > Mesoplodon mirus. The sequence goes on along the minus strand of NW_028294841.1, from coordinate 32,132 downwards.
ATTGTGACGCAAGGTACACTGCAGGTGCAGCCTGACAGAAAGTACAGAAAAGCCGGTACGACTCTGAGGCATTTGGACGAGGCAAGGTCCCCTCGGCCTGACTAAGTCATTAAGCGGGTGCTGCTCCTCGTGGCACGCAGAACACCCCCCGTCCAACGAAGTGGGATCCTAGAAAGGCCCAGTGTTGCTGAAAGTCTCCAGGTGTCAGTCAGCGAGTGCTGGCAAATGCGTCGTGGGCTCAAGTTGGCACTGGGAGAATGTGGGAGAAGCCCGACTTTCCCCCTTTGGAAAGCCACTTCGTTGCAGCTTCCAAGCCGCCTGCTACTATTCACTCCACAGATTCCTCTGAGGAGCGGTGACTTTTTCCAAAAGAAACCAGGTGCTTGCGATTCCTTCCGGGGAGCTCACCCCCAGGAGCATACTGTAGCTAAGGCGCCCACTAAATGTGACCTCTAGTCTCGAGGTAAGGTGCACATTTTCCCATTCCCAGAGATAGGGGCGCCCCGGTTTCCAGGAGGTCTTAGTCAGTGGACGGCTTTAGCTTTAGTATGCCTCACAGCGCTCGAGACTCTCACGTGGGCACTTCTTTCCAAGGAAGTACACTGCGTACCCAAAGCCTTCTGAGCACAAGCAAGGGATACACAGCTCTGGGCACATCCCTCCCTATGCAGTTGGAAGGGCCGGGAACTAAGGTGTTCTCTGAGGCGAGCGTCCCACAGCTTTGAAACAGCCCCAGGAACGCGGTTCTTGGCAGGGTTTCGTTCCCTGCGGGTCTGCCACGTTGAGGAAAACTAAGCGGCCCTGAAAGAAACCACCGGGGCTCCAATTCGGTTTGGGGACTCCTGCTCGACGTCTCTCTAGGTGATGCGGAAACTGGACTTTAGGTCCAGCCCGAAGTAATGCAGAGAGTAACCCCGAGCATTGCTAGGCATTGGGAACATCCGAAGTCACCCAGGTAGGCCTGCTGAGGGCAGTTCGGGGTTTGTGCCGTTCACCACATGCAGCACACACTGCATCCAAAAGTTTCATCGCAGAAGGCCGAACTGTGTTCCACGGGTCTCCCTTGGATTGTCAGAGAAGATGGGTGTATGTGCTGGGTGATCCAGTTGGTAATTGAGAAGCCTGGCAGAGGGCAGTCTTTTCCCCATTTGAAAGGTCGATAGTGGCGGCCTCAAGGCTGACTGAAAGACACTGCCCTTACCCGTCTTCTAGTCACCTCCAGGAGTGCCTCAGTGAAGACAGTGAGTTTTCTCCTACGAATCCAGGTGGTCTCCAGTGCCTTGCTGGGAGCTCATCCCACGCTTGCCCTAGCTAAAGTGTGAAGTCAAAGTGACCCCTAGCCTCAAGGGAAGCGCGAGCGCTTCCTATCAGCCAAGTTGGGTGGGCAGCCACCTCCATGAACCCTGACGCCATAGAGTGCTTTAACTCCTCTGCGGCTTTGCGTAGGCCTAAGAGAGTCGCGTGTGAATTCCTTCCGAGGGAGAGCATGTGCGCTGGGAGTCCCCGTTTTGTTTTCCGAGCCACACAACACAGGACAGACTGCTGGGGTCAGCTCTTGCTACGCAGAGCGAAGGGCAGTGAACTGCTTCTCGCTTGCAGAGCTTGATGTCTACAGCTGTAAGGCAGCCCCGGGACAAAGTTTTGGCCAGTATTACATTCAGCGTGGCTCTCCCTCTGTGGAGGCCCTCCGAACGGCACTGAGAGAATCCCTGAGCCTAAAGTGCATCCTGGCAACCCTTAACCTGTCATCTCACTATTGTGACGCAAGGTACACTGCAGGTGCAGCCTGACAGAAAGTACAGAAAAGCCGGTACGACTCTGAGGCATTTGGACGAGGCAAGGTCCCCTCGGCCTGACTAAGTCATTAAGCGGGTGCTGCTCCTCGTGGCACGCAGAACACCCCCCGTCCAACGAAGTGGGATCCTAGAAAGGCCCAGTGTTGCTGAAAGTCTCCAGGTGTCAGTCAGCGAGTGCTGGCAAATGCGTCGTGGGCTCAAGTTGGCACTGGGAGAATGTGGGAGAAGCCCGACTTTCCCCCTTTGGAAAGCCACTTCGTTGCAGCTTCCAAGCCGCCTGCTACTATTCACTCCACAGATTCCTCTGAGGAGCGGTGACTTTTTCCAAAAGAAACCAGGTGCTTGCGATTCCTTCCGGGGAGCTCACCCCCAGGAGCATACTGTAGCTAAGGCGCCCACTAAATGTGACCTCTAGTCTCGAGGTAAGGTGCACATTTTCCCATTCCCAGAGATAGGGGCGCCCCGGTTTCCAGGAGGTCTTAGTCAGTGGACGGCTTTAGCTTTAGTATGCCTCACAGCGCTCGAGACTCTCACGTGGGCACTTCTTTCCAAGGAAGTACACTGCGTACCCAAAGCCTTCTGAGCACAAGCAAGGGATACACAGCTCTGGGCACATCCCTCCCTATGCAGTTGGAAGGGCCGGGAACTAAGGTGTTCTCTGAGGCGAGCGTCCCACAGCTTTGAAACAGCCCCAGGAACGCGGTTCTTGGCAGGGTTTCGTTCCCTGCGGGTCTGCCACGTTGAGGAAAACTAAGCGGCCCTGAAAGAAACCACCGGGGCTCCAATTCGGTTTGGGGACTCCTGCTCGACGTCTCTCTAGGTGATGCGGAAACTGGACTTTAGGTCCAGCCCGAAGTAATGCAGAGAGTAACCCCGAGCATTGCTAGGCATTGGGAACATCCGAAGTCACCCAGGTAGGCCTGCTGAGGGCAGTTCGGGGTTTGTGCCGTTCACCACATGCAGCACACACTGCATCCAAAAGTTTCATCGCAGAAGGCCGAACTGTGTTCCACGGGTCTCCCTTGGATTGTCAGAGAAGATGGGTGTGTGTGCTGGGTGATCCAGTTGGTAATTGAGAAGCCTGGCAGAGGGCAGTCTTTTCCCCATTTGAAAGGTCGATAGTGGCGGCCTCAAGGCTGACTGAAAGACACTGCCCTTACCCGTCTTCTAGTCACCTCCAGGAGTGCCTCAGTGAAGACAGTGAGTTTTCTCCTACGAATCCAGGTGGTCTCCAGTGCCTTGCTGGGAGCTCATCCCACGCTTGCCCTAGCTAAAGTGTGAAGTCAAAGTGACCCCTAGCCTCAAGGGAAGCGCGAGCGCTTCCTATCAGCCAAGTTGGGTGGGCAGCCACCTCCATGAACCCTGACGCCATAGAGTGCTTTAACTCCTCTGCGGCTTTGCGTAGGCCTAAGAGAGTCGCGTGTGAATTCCTTCCGAGGGAGAGCATGTGCGCTGGGAGTCCCCGTTTTGTTTTCCGAGCCACACAACACAGGACAGACTGCTGGGGTCAGCTCTTGCTACGCAGAGCGAAGGGCAGTGAACTGCTTCTCGCTTGCAGAGCTTGATGTCTACAGCTGTAAGGCAGCCCCGGGACAAAGTTTTGGCCAGTATTACATTCAGCGTGGCTCTCCCTCTGTGGAGGCCCTCCGAACGGCACTGAGAGAATCCCTGAGCCTAAAGTGCATCCTGGCAACCCTTAACCTGTCATCTCACTATTGTGACGCAAGGTACACTGCAGGTGCAGCCTGACAGAAAGTACAGAAAAGCCGGTACGACTCTGAGGCATTTGGACGAGGCAAGGTCCCCTCGGCCTGACTAAGTCATTAAGCGGGTGCTGCTCCTCGTGGCACGCAGAACACCCCCCGTCCAACGAAGTGGGATCCTAGAAAGGCCCAGTGTTGCTGAAAGTCTCCAGGTGTCAGTCAGCGAGTGCTGGCAAATGCGTCGTGGGCTCAAGTTGGCACTGGGAGAATGTGGGAGAAGCCCGACTTTCCCCCTTTGGAAAGCCACTTCGTTGCAGCTTCCAAGCCGCCTGCTACTATTCACTCCACAGATTCCTCTGAGGAGCGGTGACTTTTTCCAAAAGAAACCAGGTGCTTGCGATTCCTTCCGGGGAGCTCACCCCCAGGAGCATACTGTAGCTAAGGCGCCCACTAAATGTGACCTCTAGTCTCGAGGTAAGGTGCACATTTTCCCATTCCCAGAGATAGGGGCGCCCCGGTTTCCAGGAGGTCTTAGTCAGTGGACGGCTTTAGCTTTAGTATGCCTCACAGCGCTCGAGACTCTCACGTGGGCACTTCTTTCCAAGGAAGTACACTGCGTACCCAAAGCCTTCTGAGCACAAGCAAGGGATACACAGCTCTGGGCACATCCCTCCCTATGCAGTTGGAAGGGCCGGGAACTAAGGTGTTCTCTGAGGCGAGCGTCCCACAGCTTTGAAACAGCCCCAGGAACGCGGTTCTTGGCAGGGTTTCGTTCCCTGCGGGTCTGCCACGTTGAGGAAAACTAAGCGGCCCTGAAAGAAACCACCGGGGCTCCAATTCGGTTTGGGGACTCCTGCTCGACGTCTCTCTAGGTGATGCGGAAACTGGACTTTAGGTCCAGCCCGAAGTAATGCAGAGAGTAACCCCGAGCATTGCTAGGCATTGGGAACATCCGAAGTCACCCAGGTAGGCCTGCTGAGGGCAGTTCGGGGTTTGTGCCGTTCACCACATGCAGCACACACTGCATCCAAAAGTTTCATCGCAGAAGGCCGAACTGTGTTCCACGGGTCTCCCTTGGATTGTCAGAGAAGATGGGTGTATGTGCTGGGTGATCCAGTTGGTAATTGAGAAGCCTGGCAGAGGGCAGTCTTTTCCCCATTTGAAAGGTCGATAGTGGCGGCCTCAAGGCTGACTGAAAGACACTGCCCTTACCCGTCTTCTAGTCACCTCCAGGAGTGCCTCAGTGAAGACAGTGAGTTTTCTCCTACGAATCCAGGTGGTCTCCAGTGCCTTGCTGGGAGCTCATCCCACGCTTGCCCTAGCTAAAGTGTGAAGTCAAAGTGACCCCTAGCCTCAAGGGAAGCGCGAGCGCTTCCTATCAGCCAAGTTGGGTGGGCAGCCACCTCCATGAACCCTGACGCCATAGAGTGCTTTAACTCCTCTGCGGCTTTGCGTAGGCCTAAGAGAGTCGCGTGTGAATTCCTTCCGAGGGAGAGCATGTGCGCTGGGAGTCCCCGTTTTGTTTTCCGAGCCACACAACACAGGACAGACTGCTGGGGTCAGCTCTTGCTACGCAGAGCGAAGGGCAGTGAACTGCTTCTCGCTTGCAGAGCTTGATGTCTACAGCTGTAAGGCAGCCCCGGGACAAAGTTTTGGCCAGTATTACATTCAGCGTGGCTCTCCCTCTGTGGAGGCCCTCCGAACGGCACTGAGAGAATCCCTGAGCCTAAAGTGCATCCTGGCAACCCTTAACCTGTCATCTCACTATTGTGACGCAAGGTACACTGCAGGTGCAGCCTGACAGAAAGTACAGAAAAGCCGGTACGACTCTGAGGCATTTGGACGAGGCAAGGTCCCCTCGGCCTGACTAAGTCATTAAGCGGGTGCTGCTCCTCGTGGCACGCAGAACACCCCCCGTCCAACGAAGTGGGATCCTAGAAAGGCCCAGTGTTGCTGAAAGTCTCCAGGTGTCAGTCAGCGAGTGCTGGCAAATGCGTCGTGGGCTCAAGTTGGCACTGGGAGAATGTGGGAGAAGCCCGACTTTCCCCCTTTGGAAAGCCACTTCGTTGCAGCTTCCAAGCCGCCTGCTACTATTCACTCCACAGATTCCTCTGAGGAGCGGTGACTTTTTCCAAAAGAAACCAGGTGCTTGCGATTCCTTCCGGGGAGCTCACCCCCAGGAGCATACTGTAGCTAAGGCGCCCACTAAATGTGACCTCTAGTCTCGAGGTAAGGTGCACATTTTCCCATTCCCAGAGATAGGGGCGCCCCGGTTTCCAGGAGGTCTTAGTCAGTGGACGGCTTTAGCTTTAGTATGCCTCACAGCGCTCGAGACTCTCACGTGGGCACTTCTTTCCAAGGAAGTACACTGCGTACCCAAAGCCTTCTGAGCACAAGCAAGGGATACACAGCTCTGGGCACATCCCTCCCTATGCAGTTGGAAGGGCCGGGAACTAAGGTGTTCTCTGAGGCGAGCGTCCCACAGCTTTGAAACAGCCCCAGGAACGCGGTTCTTGGCAGGGTTTCGTTCCCTGCGGGTCTGCCACGTTGAGGAAAACTAAGCGGCCCTGAAAGAAACCACCGGGGCTCCAATTCGGTTTGGGGACTCCTGCTCGACGTCTCTCTAGGTGATGCGGAAACTGGACTTTAGGTCCAGCCCGAAGTAATGCAGAGAGTAACCCCGAGCATTGCTAGGCATTGGGAACATCCGAAGTCACCCAGGTAGGCCTGCTGAGGGCAGTTCGGGGTTTGTGCCGTTCACCACATGCAGCACACACTGCATCCAAAAGTTTCATCGCAGAAGGCCGAACTGTGTTCCACGGGTCTCCCTTGGATTGTCAGAGAAGATGGGTGTATGTGCTGGGTGATCCAGTTGGTAATTGAGAAGCCTGGCAGAGGGCAGTCTTTTCCCCATTTGAAAGGTCGATAGTGGCGGCCTCAAGGCTGACTGAAAGACACTGCCCTTACCCGTCTTCTAGTCACCTCCAGGAGTGCCTCAGTGAAGACAGTGAGTTTTCTCCTACGAATCCAGGTGGTCTCCAGTGCCTTGCTGGGAGCTCATCCCACGCTTGCCCTAGCTAAAGTGTGAAGTCAAAGTGACCCCTAGCCTCAAGGGAAGCGCGAGCGCTTCCTATCAGCCAAGTTGGGTGGGCAGCCACCTCCATGAACCCTGACGCCATAGAGTGCTTTAACTCCTCTGCGGCTTTGCGTAGGCCTAAGAGAGTCGCGTGTGAATTCCTTCCGAGGGAGAGCATGTGCGCTGGGAGTCCCCGTTTTGTTTTCCGAGCCACACAACACAGGACAGACTGCTGGGGTCAGCTCTTGCTACGCAGAGCGAAGGGCAGTGAACTGCTTCTCGCTTGCAGAGCTTGATGTCTACAGCTGTAAGGCAGCCCCGGGACAAAGTTTTGGCCAGTATTACATTCAGCGTGGCTCTCCCTCTGTGGAGGCCCTCCGAACGGCACTGAGAGAATCCCTGAGCCTAAAGTGCATCCTGGCAACCCTTAACCTGTCATCTCACTATTGTGACGCAAGGTACACTGCAGGTGCAGCCTGACAGAAAGTACAGAAAAGCCGGTACGACTCTGAGGCATTTGGACGAGGCAAGGTCCCCTCGGCCTGACTAAGTCATTAAGCGGGTGCTGCTCCTCGTGGCACGCAGAACACCCCCCGTCCAACGAAGTGGGATCCTAGAAAGGCCCAGTGTTGCTGAAAGTCTCCAGGTGTCAGTCAGCGAGTGCTGGCAAATGCGTCGTGGGCTCAAGTTGGCACTGGGAGAATGTGGGAGAAGCCCGACTTTCCCCCTTTGGAAAGCCACTTCGTTGCAGCTTCCAAGCCGCCTGCTACTATTCACTCCACAGATTCCTCTGAGGAGCGGTGACTTTTTCCAAAAGAAACCAGGTGCTTGCGATTCCTTCCGGGGAGCTCACCCCCAGGAGCATACTGTAGCTAAGGCGCCCACTAAATGTGACCTCTAGTCTCGAGGTAAGGTGCACATTTTCCCATTCCCAGAGATAGGGGCGCCCCGGTTTCCAGGAGGTCTTAGTCAGTGGACGGCTTTAGCTTTAGTATGCCTCACAGCGCTCGAGACTCTCACGTGGGCACTTCTTTCCAAGGAAGTACACTGCGTACCCAAAGCCTTCTGAGCACAAGCAAGGGATACACAGCTCTGGGCACATCCCTCCCTATGCAGTTGGAAGGGCCGGGAACTAAGGTGTTCTCTGAGGCGAGCGTCCCACAGCTTTGAAACAGCCCCAGGAACGCGGTTCTTGGCAGGGTTTCGTTCCCTGCGGGTCTGCCACGTTGAGGAAAACTAAGCGGCCCTGAAAGAAACCACCGGGGCTCCAATTCGGTTTGGGGACTCCTGCTCGACGTCTCTCTAGGTGATGCGGAAACTGGACTTTAGGTCCAGCCCGAAGTAATGCAGAGAGTAACCCCGAGCATTGCTAGGCATTGGGAACATCCGAAGTCACCCAGGTAGGCCTGCTGAGGGCAGTTCGGGGTTTGTGCCGTTCACCACATGCAGCACACACTGCATCCAAAAGTTTCATCGCAGAAGGCCGAACTGTGTTCCACGGGTCTCCCTTGGATTGTCAGAGAAGATGGGTGTATGTGCTGGGTGATCCAGTTGGTAATTGAGAAGCCTGGCAGAGGGCAGTCTTTTCCCCATTTGAAAGGTCGATAGTGGCGGCCTCAAGGCTGACTGAAAGACACTGCCCTTACCCGTCTTCTAGTCACCTCCAGGAGTGCCTCAGTGAAGACAGTGAGTTTTCTCCTACGAATCCAGGTGGTCTCCAGTGCCTTGCTGGGAGCTCATCCCACGCTTGCCCTAGCTAAAGTGTGAAGTCAAAGTGACCCCTAGCCTCAAGGGAAGCGCGAGCGCTTCCTATCAGCCAAGTTGGGTGGGCAGCCACCTCCATGAACCCTGACGCCATAGAGTGCTTTAACTCCTCTGCGGCTTTGCGTAGGCCTAAGAGAGTCGCGTGTGAATTCCTTCCGAGGGAGAGCATGTGCGCTGGGAGTCCCCGTTTTGTTTTCCGAGCCACACAACACAGGACAGACTGCTGGGGTCAGCTCTTGCTACGCAGAGCGAAGGGCAGTGAACTGCTTCTCGCTTGCAGAGCTTGATGTCTACAGCTGTAAGGCAGCCCCGGGACAAAGTTTTGGCCAGTATTACATTCAGCGTGGCTCTCCCTCTGTGGAGGCCCTCCGAACGGCACTGAGAGAATCCCTGAGCCTAAAGTGCATCCTGGCAACCCTTAACCTGTCATCTCACTATTGTGACGCAAGGTACACTGCAGGTGCAGCCTGACAGAAAGTACAGAAAAGCCGGTACGACTCTGAGGCATTTGGACGAGGCAAGGTCCCCTCGGCCTGACTAAGTCATTAAGCGGGTGCTGCTCCTCGTGGCACGCAGAACACCCCCCGTCCAACGAAGTGGGATCCTAGAAAGGCCCAGTGTTGCTGAAAGTCTCCAGGTGTCAGTCAGCGAGTGCTGGCAAATGCGTCGTGGGCTCAAGTTGGCACTGGGAGAATGTGGGAGAAGCCCGACTTTCCCCCTTTGGAAAGCCACTTCGTTGCAGCTTCCAAGCCGCCTGCTACTATTCACTCCACAGATTCCTCTGAGGAGCGGTGACTTTTTCCAAAAGAAACCAGGTGCTTGCGATTCCTTCCGGGGAGCTCACCCCCAGGAGCATACTGTAGCTAAGGCGCCCACTAAATGTGACCTCTAGTCTCGAGGTAAGGTGCACATTTTCCCATTCCCAGAGATAGGGGCGCCCCGGTTTCCAGGAGGTCTTAGTCAGTGGACGGCTTTAGCTTTAGTATGCCTCACAGCGCTCGAGACTCTCACGTGGGCACTTCTTTCCAAGGAAGTACACTGCGTACCCAAAGCCTTCTGAGCACAAGCAAGGGATACACAGCTCTGGGCACATCCCTCCCTATGCAGTTGGAAGGGCCGGGAACTAAGGTGTTCTCTGAGGCGAGCGTCCCACAGCTTTGAAACAGCCCCAGGAACGCGGTTCTTGGCAGGGTTTCGTTCCCTGCGGGTCTGCCACGTTGAGGAAAACTAAGCGGCCCTGAAAGAAACCACCGGGGCTCCAATTCGGTTTGGGGACTCCTGCTCGACGTCTCTCTAGGTGATGCGGAAACTGGACTTTAGGTCCAGCCCGAAGTAATGCAGAGAGTAACCCCGAGCATTGCTAGGCATTGGGAACATCCGAAGTCACCCAGGTAGGCCTGCTGAGGGCAGTTCGGGGTTTGTGCCGTTCACCACATGCAGCACACACTGCATCCAAAAGTTTCATCGCAGAAGGCCGAACTGTGTTCCACGGGTCTCCCTTGGATTGTCACAGAAGATGGGTGTATGTGCTGGGTGATCCAGTTGGTAATTGAGAAGCCTGGCAGAGGGCAGTCTTTTCCCCATTTGAAAGGTCGATAGTGGCGGCCTCAAGGCTGACTGAAAGACACTGCCCTTACCCGTCTTCTAGTCACCTCCAGGAGTGCCTCAGTGAAGACAGTGAGTTTTCTCCTACGAATCCAGGTGGTCTCCAGTGCCTTGCTGGGAGCTCATCCCACGCTTGCCCTAGCTAAAGTGTGAAGTCAAAGTGACCCCTAGCCTCAAGGGAAGCGCGAGCGCTTCCTATCAGCCAAGTTGGGTGGGCAGCCACCTCCATGAACCCTGACGCCATAGAGTGCTTTAACTCCTCTGCGGCTTTGCGTAGGCCTAAGAGAGTCGCGTGTGAATTCCTTCCGAGGGAGAGCATGTGCGCTGGGAGTCCCCGTTTTGTTTTCCGAGCCACACAACACAGGACAGACTGCTGGGGTCAGCTCTTGCTACGCAGAGCGAAGGGCAGTGAACTGCTTCTCGCTTGCAGAGCTTGATGTCTACAGCTGTAAGGCAGCCCCGGGACAAAGTTTTGGCCAGTATTACATTCAGCGTGGCTCTCCCTCTGTGGAGGCCCTCCGAACGGCACTGAGAGAATCCCTGAGCCTAAAGTGCATCCTGGCAACCCTTAACCTGTCATCTCACTATTGTGACGCAAGGTACACTGCAGGTGCAGCCTGACAGAAAGTACAGAAAAGCCGGTACGACTCTGAGGCATTTGGACGAGGCAAGGTCCCCTCGGCCTGACTAAGTCATTAAGCGGGTGCTGCTCCTCGTGGCACGCAGAACACCCCCCGTCCAACGAAGTGGGATCCTAGAAAGGCCCAGTGTTGCTGAAAGTCTCCAGGTGTCAGTCAGCGAGTGCTGGCAAATGCGTCGTGGGCTCAAGTTGGCACTGGGAGAATGTGGGAGAAGCCCGACTTTCCCCCTTTGGAAAGCCACTTCGTTGCAGCTTCCAAGCCGCCTGCTACTATTCACTCCACAGATTCCTCTGAGGAGCGGTGAGTTTTTCCAAAAGAAACCAGGTGCTTGCGATTCCTTCCGGGGAGCTCACCCCCAGGAGCATACTGTAGCTAAGGCGCCCACTAAATGTGACCTCTAGTCTCGAGGTAAGGTGCACATTTTCCCATTCCCAGAGATAGGGGCGCCCCGGTTTCCAGGAGGTCTTAGTCAGTGGACGGCTTTAGCTTTAGTATGCCTCACAGCGCTCGAGACTCTCACGTGGGCACTTCTTTCCAAGGAAGTACACTGCGTACCCAAAGCCTTCTGAGCACAAGCAAGGGATACACAGCTCTGGGCACATCCCTCCCTATGCAGTTGGAAGGGCCGGGAACTAAGGTGTTCTCTGAGGCGAGCGTCCCACAGCTTTGAAACAGCCCCAGGAACGCGGTTCTTGGCAGGGTTTCGTTCCCTGCGGGTCTGCCACGTTGAGGAAAACTAAGCGGCCCTGAAAGAAACCACCGGGGCTCCAATTCGGTTTGGGGACTCCTGCTCGACGTCTCTCTAGGTGATGCGGAAACTGGACTTTAGGTCCAGCCCGAAGTAATGCAGAGAGTAACCCCGAGCATTGCTAGGCATTGGGAACATCCGAAGTCACCCAGGTAGGCCTGCTGAGGGCAGTTCGGGGTTTGTGCCGTTCACCACATGCAGCACACACTGCATCCAAAAGTTTCATCGCAGAAGGCCGAACTGTGTTCCACGGGTCTCCCTTGGATTGTCAGAGAAGATGGGTGTATGTGCTGGGTGATCCAGTTGGTAATTGAGAAGCCTGGCAGAGGGCAGTCTTTTCCCCATTTGAAAGGTCGATAGTGGCGGCCTCAAGGCTGACTGAAAGACACTGCCCTTACCCGTCTTCTAGTCACCTCCAGGAGTGCCTCAGTGAAGACAGTGAGTTTTCTCCTACGAATCCAGGTGGTCTCCAGTGCCTTGCTGGGAGCTCATCCCACGCTTGCCCTAGCTAAAGTGTGAAGTCAAAGTGACCCCTAGCCTCAAGGGAAGCGCGAGCGCTTCCTATCAGCCAAGTTGGGTGGGCAGCCACCTCCATGAACCCTGACGCCATAGAGTGCTTTAACTCCTCTGCGGCTTTGCGTAGGCCTAAGAGAGTCGCGTGTGAATTCCTTCCGAGGGAGAGCATGTGCGCTGGGAGTCCCCGTTTTGTTTTCCGAGCCACACAACACAGGACAGACTGCTGGGGTCAGCTCTTGCTACGCAGAGCGAAGGGCAGTGAACTGCTTCTCGCTTGCAGAGCTTGATGTCTACAGCTGTAAGGCAGCCCCGGGACAAAGTTTTGGCCAGTATTACATTCAGCGTGGCTCTCCCTCTGTGGAGGCCCTCCGAACGGCACTGAGAGAATCCCTGAGCCTAAAGTGCATCCTGGCAACCCTTAACCTGTCATCTCACTATTGTGACGCAAGGTACACTGCAGGTGCAGCCTGACAGAAAGTACAGAAAAGCCGGTACGACTCTGAGGCATTTGGACGAGGCAAGGTCCCCTCGGCCTGACTAAGTCATTAAGCGGGTGCTGCTCCTCGTGGCACGCAGAACACCCCCCGTCCAACGAAGTGGGATCCTAGAAAGGCCCAGTGTTGCTGAAAGTCTCCAGGTGTCAGTCAGCGAGTGCTGGCAAATGCGTCGTGGGCTCAAGTTGGCACTGGGAGAATGTGGGAGAAGCCCGACTTTCCCCCTTTGGAAAGCCACTTCGTTGCAGCTTCCAAGCCGCCTGCTACTATTCACTCCACAGATTCCTCTGAGGAGCGGTGAGTTTTTCCAAAAGAAACCAGGTGCTTGCGATTCCTTCCGGGGAGCTCACCCCCAGGAGCATACTGTAGCTAAGGCGCCCACTAAATGTGACCTCTAGTCTCGAGGTAAGGTGCACATTTTCCCATTCCCAGAGATAGGGGCGCCCCGGTTTCCAGGAGGTCTTAGTCAGTGGACGGCTTTAGCTTTAGTATGCCTCACAGCGCTCGAGACTCTCACGTGGGCACTTCTTTCCAAGGAAGTACACTGCGTACCCAAAGCCTTCTGAGCACAAGCAAGGGATACACAGCTCTGGGCACATCCCTCCCTATGCAGTTGGAAGGGCCGGGAACTAAGGTGTTCTCTGAGGCGAGCGTCCCACAGCTTTGAAACAGCCCCAGGAACGCGGTTCTTGGCAGGGTTTCGTTCCCTGCGGGTCTGCCACGTTGAGGAAAACTAAGCGGCCCTGAAAGAAACCACCGGGGCTCCAATTCGGTTTGGGGACTCCTGCTCGACGTCTCTCTAGGTGATGCGGAAACTGGACTTTAGGTCCAGCCCGAAGTAATGCAGAGAGTAACCCCGAGCATTGCTAGGCATTGGGAACATCCGAAGTCACCCAGGTAGGCCTGCTGAGGGCAGTTCGGGGTTTGTGCCGTTCACCACATGCAGCACACACTGCATCCAAAAGTTTCATCGCAGAAGGCCGAACTGTGTTCCACGGGTCTCCCTTGGATTGTCAGAGAAGATGGGTGTATGTGCTGGGTGATCCAGTTGGTAATTGAGAAGCCTGGCAGAGGGCAGTCTTTTCCCCATTTGAAAGGTCGATAGTGGCGGCCTCAAGGCTGACTGAAAGACACTGCCCTTACCCGTCTTCTAGTCACCTCCAGGAGTGCCTCAGTGAAGACAGTGAGTTTTCTCCTACGAATCCAGGTGGTCTCCAGTGCCTTGCTGGGAGCTCATCCCACGCTTGCCCTAGCTAAAGTGTGAAGTCAAAGTGACCCCTAGCCTCAAGGGAAGCGCGAGCGCTTCCTATCAGCCAAGTTGGGTGGGCAGCCACCTCCATGAACCCTGACGCCATAGAGTGCTTTAACTCCTCTGCGGCTTTGCGTAGGCCTAAGAGAGTCGCGTGTGAATTCCTTCCGAGGGAGAGCATGTGCGCTGGGAGTCCCCGTTTTGTTTTCCGAGCCACACAACACAGGACAGACTGCTGGGGTCAGCTCTTGCTACGCAGAGCGAAGGGCAGTGAACTGCTTCTCGCTTGCAGAGCTTGATGTCTACAGCTGTAAGGCAGCCCCGGGACAAAGTTTTGGCCAGTATTACATTCAGCGTGGCTCTCCCTCTGTGGAGGCCCTCCGAACGGCACTGAGAGAATCCCTGAGCCTAAAGTGCATCCTGGCAACCCTTAACCTGTCATCTCACTATTGTGACGCAAGGTACACTGCAGGTGCAGCCTGACAGAAAGTACAGAAAAGCCGGTACGACTCTGAGGCATTTGGACGAGGCAAGGTCCCCTCGGCCTGACTAAGTCATTAAGCGGGTGCTGCTCCTCGTGGCACGCAGAACACCCCCCGTCCAACGAAGTGGGATCCTAGAAAGGCCCAGTGTTGCTGAAAGTCTCCAGGTGTCAGTCAGCGAGTGCTGGCAAATGCGTCGTGGGCTCAAGTTGGCACTGGGAGAATGTGGGAGAAGCCCGACTTTCCCCCTTTGGAAAGCCACTTCGTTGCAGCTTCCAAGCCGCCTGCTACTATTCACTCCACAGATTCCTCTGAGGAGCGGTGAGTTTTTCCAAAAGAAACCAGGTGCTTGCGATTCCTTCCGGGGAGCTCACCCCCAGGAGCATACTGTAGCTAAGGCGCCCACTAAATGTGACCTCTAGTCTCGAGGTAAGGTGCACATTTTCCCATTCCCAGAGATAGGGGCGCCCCGGTTTCCAGGAGGTCTTAGTCAGTGGACGGCTTTAGCTTTAGTATGCCTCACAGCGCTCGAGACTCTCACGTGGGCACTTCTTTCCAAGGAAGTACACTGCGTACCCAAAGCCTTCTGAGCACAAGCAAGGGATACACAGCTCTGGGCACATCCCTCCCTATGCAGTTGGAAGGGCCGGGAACTAAGGTGTTCTCTGAGGCGAGCGTCCCACAGCTTTGAAACAGCCCCAGGAACGCGGTTCTTGGCAGGGTTTCGTTCCCTGCGGGTCTGCCACGTTGAGGAAAACTAAGCGGCCCTGAAAGAAACCACCGGGGCTCCAATTCGGTTTGGGGACTCCTGCTCGACGTCTCTCTAGGTGATGCGGAAACTGGACTTTAGGTCCAGCCCGAAGTAATGCAGAGAGTAACCCCGAGCATTGCTAGGCATTGGGAACATCCGAAGTCACCCAGGTAGGCCTGCTGAGGGCAGTTCGGGGTTTGTGCCGTTCACCACATGCAGCACACACTGCATCCAAAAGTTTCATCGCAGAAGGCCGAACTGTGTTCCACGGGTCTCCCTTGGATTGTCAGAGAAGATGGGTGTATGTGCTGGGTGATCCAGTTGGTAATTGAGAAGCCTGGCAGAGGGCAGTCTTTTCCCCATTTGAAAGGTCGATAGTGGCGGCCTCAAGGCTGACTGAAAGACACTGCCCTTACCCGTCTTCTAGTCACCTCCAGGAGTGCCTCAGTGAAGACAGTGAGTTTTCTCCTACGAATCCAGGTGGTCTCCAGTGCCTTGCTGGGAGCTCATCCCACGCTTGCCCTAGCTAAAGTGTGAAGTCAAAGTGACCCCTAGCCTCAAGGGAAGCGCGAGCGCTTCCTATCAGCCAAGTTGGGTGGGCAGCCACCTCCATGAACCCTGACGCCATAGAGTGCTTTAACTCCTCTGCGGCTTTGCGTAGGCCTAAGAGAGTCGCGTGTGAATTCCTTCCGAGGGAGAGCATGTGCGCTGGGAGTCCCCGTTTTGTTTTCCGAGCCACACAACACAGGACAGACTGCTGGGGTCAGCTCTTGCTACGCAGAGCGAAGGGCAGTGAACTGCTTCTCGCTTGCAGAGCTTGATGTCTACAGCTGTAAGGCAGCCCCGGGACAAAGTTTTGGCCAGTATTACATTCAGCGTGGCTCTCCCTCTGTGGAGGCCCTCCGAACGGCACTGAGAGAATCCCTGAGCCTAAAGTGCATCCTGGCAACCCTTAACCTGTCATCTCACTATTGTGACGCAAGGTACACTGCAGGTGCAGCCTGACAGAAAGTACAGAAAAGCCGGTACGACTCTGAGGCATTTGGACGAGGCAAGGTCCCCTCGGCCTGACTAAGTCATTAAGCGGGTGCTGCTCCTCGTGGCACGCAGAACACCCCCCGTCCAACGAAGTGGGATCCTAGAAAGGCCCAGTGTTGCTGAAAGTCTCCAGGTGTCAGTCAGCGAGTGCTGGCAAATGCGTCGTGGGCTCAAGTTGGCACTGGGAGAATGTGGGAGAAGCCCGACTTTCCCCCTTTGGAAAGCCACTTCGTTGCAGCTTCCAAGCCGCCTGCTACTATTCACTCCACAGATTCCTCTGAGGAGCGGTGACTTTTTCCAAAAGAAACCAGGTGCTTGCGATTCCTTCCGGGGAGCTCACCCCCAGGAGCATACTGTAGCTAAGGCGCCCACTAAATGTGACCTCTAGTCTCGAGGTAAGGTGCACATTTTCCCATTCCCAGAGATAGGGGCGCCCCGGTTTCCAGGAGGTCTTAGTCAGTGGACGGCTTTAGCTTTAGTATGCCTCACAGCGCTCGAGACTCTCACGTGGGCACTTCTTTCCAAGGAAGTACACTGCGTACCCAAAGCCTTCTGAGCACAAGCAAGGGATACACAGCTCTGGGCACATCCCTCCCTATGCAGTTGGAAGGGCCGGGAACTAAGGTGTTCTCTGAGGCGAGCGTCCCACAGCTTTGAAACAGCCCCAGGAACGCGGTTCTTGGCAGGGTTTCGTTCCCTGCGGGTCTGCCACGTTGAGGAAAACTAAGCGGCCCTGAAAGAAACCACCGGGGCTCCAATTCGGTTTGGGGACTCCTGCTCGACGTCTCTCTAGGTGATGCGGAAACTGGACTTTAGGTCCAGCCCGAAGTAATGCAGAGAGTAACCCCGAGCATTGCTAGGCATTGGGAACATCCGAAGTCACCCAGGTAGGCCTGCTGAGGGCAGTTCGGGGTTTGTGCCGTTCACCACATGCAGCACACGCTGCATCCAAAAGTTTCATCGCAGAAGGCCGAACTGTGTTCCACGGGTCTCCCTTGGATTGTCAGAGAAGATGGGTGTATGTGCTGGGTGATCCAGTTGGTAATTGAGAAGCCTGGCAGAGGGCAGTCTTTTCCCCATTTGAAAGGTCGATAGTGGCGGCCTCAAGGCTGACTGAAAGACACTGCCCTTACCCGTCTTCTAGTCACCTCCAGGAGTGCCTCAGTGAAGACAGTGAGTTTTCTCCTACGAATCCAGGTGGTCTCCAGTGCCTTGCTGGGAGCTCATCCCACGCTTGCCCTAGCTAAAGTGTGAAGTCAAAGTGACCCCTAGCCTCAAGGGAAGCGCGAGCGCTTCCTATCAGCCAAGTTGGGTGGGCAGCCACCTCCATGAACCCTGACGCCATAGAGTGCTTTAACTCCTCTGCGGCTTTGCGTAGGCCTAAGAGAGTCGCGTGTGAATTCCTTCCGAGGGAGAGCATGTGCGCTGGGAGTCCCCGTTTTGTTTTCCGAGCCACACAACACAGGACAGACTGCTGGGGTCAGCTCTTGCTACGCAGAGCGAAGGGCAGTGAACTGCTTCTCGCTTGCAGAGCTTGATGTCTACAGCTGTAAGGCAGCCCCGGGACAAAGTTTTGGCCAGTATTACATTCAGCGTGGCTCTCCCTCTGTGGAGGCCCTCCGAACGGCACTGAGAGAATCCCTGAGCCTAAAGTGCATCCTGGCAACCCTTAACCTGTCATCTCACTATTGTGACGCAAGGTACACTGCAGGTGCAGCCTGACAGAAAGTACAGAAAAGCCGGTACGACTCTGAGGCATTTGGACGAGGCAAGGTCCCCTCGGCCTGACTAAGTCATTAAGCGGGTGCTGCTCCTCGTGGCACGCAGAACACCCCCCGTCCAACGAAGTGGGATCCTAGAAAGGCCCAGTGTTGCTGAAAGTCTCCAGGTGTCAGTCAGCGAGTGCTGGCAAATGCGTCGTGGGCTCAAGTTGGCACTGGGAGAATGTGGGAGAAGCCCGACTTTCCCCCTTTGGAAAGCCACTTCGTTGCAGCTTCCAAGCCGCCTGCTACTATTCACTCCACAGATTCCTCTGAGGAGCGGTGACTTTTTCCAAAAGAAACCAGGTGCTTGCGATTCCTTCCGGGGAGCTCACCCCCAGGAGCATACTGTAGCTAAGGCGCCCACTAAATGTGACCTCTAGTCTCGAGGTAAGGTGCACATTTTCCCATTCCCAGAGATAGGGGCGCCCCGGTTTCCAGGAGGTCTTAGTCAGTGGACGGCTTTAGCTTTAGTATGCCTCACAGCGCTCGAGACTCTCACGTGGGCACTTCTTTCCAAGGAAGTACACTGCGTACCCAAAGCCTTCTGAGCACAAGCAAGGGATACACAGCTCTGGGCACATCCCTCCCTATGCAGTTGGAAGGGCCGGGAACTAAGGTGTTCTCTGAGGCGAGCGTCCCACAGCTTTGAAACAGCCCCAGGAACGCGGTTCTTGGCAGGGTTTCGTTCCCTGCGGGTCTGCCACGTTGAGGAAAACTAAGCGGCCCTGAAAGAAACCACCGGGGCTCCAATTCGGTTTGGGGACTCCTGCTCGACGTCTCTCTAGGTGATGCGGAAACTGGACTTTAGGTCCAGCCCGAAGTAATGCAGAGAGTAACCCCGAGCATTGCTAGGCATTGGGAACATCCGAAGTCACCCAGGTAGGCCTGCTGAGGGCAGTTCGGGGTTTGTGCCGTTCACCACATGCAGCACACACTGCATCCAAAAGTTTCATCGCAGAAGGCCGAACTGTGTTCCACGGGTCTCCCTTGGATTGTCAGAGAAGATGGGTGTATGTGCTGGGTGATCCAGTTGGTAATTGAGAAGCCTGGCAGAGGGCAGTCTTTTCCCCATTTGAAAGGTCGATAGTGGCGGCCTCAAGGCTGACTGAAAGACACTGCCCTTACCCGTCTTCTAGTCACCTCCAGGAGTGCCTCAGTGAAGACAGTGAGTTTTCTCCTACGAATCCAGGTGGTCTCCAGTGCCTTGCTGGGAGCTCATCCCACGCTTGCCCTAGCTAAAGTGTGAAGTCAAAGTGACCCCTAGCCTCAAGGGAAGCGCGAGCGCTTCCTATCAGCCAAGTTGGGTGGGCAGCCACCTCCATGAACCCTGACGCCATAGAGTGCTTTAACTCCTCTGCGGCTTTGCGTAGGCCTAAGAGAGTCGCGTGTGAATTCCTTCCGAGGGAGAGCATGTGCGCTGGGAGTCCCCGTTTTGTTTTCCGAGCCACACAACACAGGACAGACTGCTGGGGTCAGCTCTTGCTACGCAGAGCGAAGGGCAGTGAACTGCTTCTCGCTTGCAGAGCTTGATGTCTACAGCTGTAAGGCAGCCCCGGGACAAAGTTTTGGCCAGTATTACATTCAGCGTGGCTCTCCCTCTGTGGAGGCCCTCCGAACGGCACTGAGAGAATCCCTGAGCCTAAAGTGCATCCTGGCAACCCTTAACCTGTCATCTCACTATTGTGACGCAAGGTACACTGCAGGTGCAGCCTGACAGAAAGTACAGAAAAGCCGGTACGACTCTGAGGCATTTGGACGAGGCAAGGTCCCCTCGGCCTGACTAAGTCATTAAGCGGGTGCTGCTCCTCGTGGCACGCAGAACACCCCCCGTCCAACGAAGTGGGATCCTAGAAAGGCCCAGTGTTGCTGAAAGTCTCCAGGTGTCAGTCAGCGAGTGCTGGCAAATGCGTCGTGGGCTCAAGTTGGCACTGGGAGAATGTGGGAGAAGCCCGACTTTCCCCCTTTGGAAAGCCACTTCGTTGCAGCTTCCAAGCCGCCTGCTACTATTCACTCCACAGATTCCTCTGAGGAGCGGTGACTTTTTCCAAAAGAAACCAGGTGCTTGCGATTCCTTCCGGGGAGCTCACCCCCAGGAGCATACTGTAGCTAAGGCGCCCACTAAATGTGACCTCTAGTCTCGAGGTAAGGTGCACATTTTCCCATTCCCAGAGATAGGGGCGCCCCGGTTTCCAGGAGGTCTTAGTCAGTGGACGGCTTTAGCTTTAGTATGCCTCACAGCGCTCGAGACTCTCACGTGGGCACTTCTTTCCAAGGAAGTACACTGCGTACCCAAAGCCTTCTGAGCACAAGCAAGGGATACACAGCTCTGGGCACATCCCTCCCTATGCAGTTGGAAGGGCCGGGAACTAAGGTGTTCTCTGAGGCGAGCGTCCCACAGCTTTGAAACAGCCCCAGGAACGCGGTTCTTGGCAGGGTTTCGTTCCCTGCGGGTCTGCCACGTTGAGGAAAACTAAGCGGCCCTGAAAGAAACCACCGGGGCTCCAATTCGGTTTGGGGACTCCTGCTCGACGTCTCTCTAGGTGATGCGGAAACTGGACTTTAGGTCCAGCCCGAAGTAATGCAGAGAGTAACCCCGAGCATTGCTAGGCATTGGGAACATCCGAAGTCACCCAGGTAGGCCTGCTGAGGGCAGTTCGGGGTTTGTGCCGTTCACCACATGCAGCACACACTGCATCCAAAAGTTTCATCGCAGAAGGCCGAACTGTGTTCCACGGGTCTCCCTTGGATTGTCAGAGAAGATGGGTGTGTGTGCTGGGTGATCCAGTTGGTAATTGAGAAGCCTGGCAGAGGGCAGTCTTTTCCCCATTTGAAAGGTCGATAGTGGCGGCCTCAAGGCTGACTGAAAGACACTGCCCTTACCCGTCTTCTAGTCACCTCCAGGAGTGCCTCAGTGAAGACAGTGAGTTTTCTCCTACGAATCCAGGTGGTCTCCAGTGCCTTGCTGGGAGCTCATCCCACGCTTGCCCTAGCTAAAGTGTGAAGTCAAAGTGACCCCTAGCCTCAAGGGAAGCGCGAGCGCTTCCTATCAGCCAAGTTGGGTGGGCAGCCACCTCCATGAACCCTGACGCCATAGAGTGCTTTAACTCCTCTGCGGCTTTGCGTAGGCCTAAGAGAGTCGCGTGTGAATTCCTTCCGAGGGAGAGCATGTGCGCTGGGAGTCCCCGTTTTGTTTTCCGAGCCACACAACACAGGACAGACTGCTGGGGTCAGCTCTTGCTACGCAGAGCGAAGGGCAGTGAACTGCTTCTCGCTTGCAGAGCTTGATGTCTACAGCTGTAAGGCAGCCCCGGGACAAAGTTTTGGCCAGTATTACATTCAGCGTGGCTCTCCCTCTGTGGAGGCCCTCCGAACGGCACTGAGAGAATCCCTGAGCCTAAAGTGCATCCTGGCAACCCTTAACCTGTCATCTCACTATTGTGACGCAAGGTACACTGCAGGTGCAGCCTGACAGAAAGTACAGAAAAGCCGGTACGACTCTGAGGCATTTGGACGAGGCAAGGTCCCCTCGGCCTGACTAAGTCATTAAGCGGGTGCTGCTCCTCGTGGCACGCAGAACACCCCCCGTCCAACGAAGTGGGATCCTAGAAAGGCCCAGTGTTGCTGAAAGTCTCCAGGTGTCAGTCAGCGAGTGCTGGCAAATGCGTCGTGGGCTCAAGTTGGCACTGGGAGAATGTGGGAGAAGCCCGACTTTCCCCCTTTGGAAAGCCACTTCGTTGCAGCTTCCAAGCCGCCTGCTACTATTCACTCCACAGATTCCTCTGAGGAGCGGTGACTTTTTCCAAAAGAAACCAGGTGCTTGCGATTCCTTCCGGGGAGCTCACCCCCAGGAGCATACTGTAGCTAAGGCGCCCACTAAATGTGACCTCTAGTCTCGAGGTAAGGTGCACATTTTCCCATTCCCAGAGATAGGGGCGCCCCGGTTTCCAGGAGGTCTTAGTCAGTGGACGGCTTTAGCTTTAGTATGCCTCACAGCGCTCGAGACTCTCACGTGGGCACTTCTTTCCAAGGAAGTACACTGCGTACCCAAAGCCTTCTGAGCACAAGCAAGGGATACACAGCTCTGGGCACATCCCTCCCTATGCAGTTGGAAGGGCCGGGAACTAAGGTGTTCTCTGAGGCGAGCGTCCCACAGCTTTGAAACAGCCCCAGGAACGCGGTTCTTGGCAGGGTTTCGTTCCCTGCGGGTCTGCCACGTTGAGGAAAACTAAGCGGCCCTGAAAGAAACCACCGGGGCTCCAATTCGGTTTGGGGACTCCTGCTCGACGTCTCTCTAGGTGATGCGGAAACTGGACTTTAGGTCCAGCCCGAAGTAATGCAGAGAGTAACCCCGAGCATTGCTAGGCATTGGGAACATCCGAAGTCACCCAGGTAGGCCTGCTGAGGGCAGTTCGGGGTTTGTGCCGTTCACCACATGCAGCACACACTGCATCCAAAAGTTTCATCGCAGAAGGCCGAACTGTGTTCCACGGGTCTCCCTTGGATTGTCAGAGAAGATGGGTGTATGTGCTGGGTGATCCAGTTGGTAATTGAGAAGCCTGGCAGAGGGCAGTCTTTTCCCCATTTGAAAGGTCGATAGTGGCGGCCTCAAGGCTGACTGAAAGACACTGCCCTTACCCGTCTTCTAGTCACCTCCAGGAGTGCCTCAGTGAAGACAGTGAGTTTTCTCCTACGAATCCAGGTGGTCTCCAGTGCCTTGCTGGGAGCTCATCCCACGCTTGCCCTAGCTAAAGTGTGAAGTCAAAGTGACCCCTAGCCTCAAGGGAAGCGCGAGCGCTTCCTATCAGCCAAGTTGGGTGGGCAGCCACCTCCATGAACCCTGACGCCATAGAGTGCTTTAACTCCTCTGCGGCTTTGCGTAGGCCTAAGAGAGTCGCGTGTGAATTCCTTCCGAGGGAGAGCATGTGCGCTGGGAGTCCCCGTTTTGTTTTCCGAGCCACACAACACAGGACAGACTGCTGGGGTCAGCTCTTGCTACGCAGAGCGAAGGGCAGTGAACTGCTTCTCGCTTGCAGAGCTTGATGTCTACAGCTGTAAGGCAGCCCCGGGACAAAGTTTTGGCCAGTATTACATTCAGCGTGGCTCTCCCTCTGTGGAGGCCCTCCGAACGGCACTGAGAGAATCCCTGAGCCTAAAGTGCATCCTGGCAACCCTTAACCTGTCATCTCACTATTGTGACGCAAGGTACACTGCAGGTGCAGCCTGACAGAAAGTACAGAAAAGCCGGTACGACTCTGAGGCATTTGGACGAGGCAAGGTCCCCTCGGCCTGACTAAGTCATTAAGCGGGTGCTGCTCCTCGTGGCACGCAGAACACCCCCCGTCCAACGAAGTGGGATCCTAGAAAGGCCCAGTGTTGCTGAAAGTCTCCAGGTGTCAGTCAGCGAGTGCTGGCAAATGCGTCGTGGGCTCAAGTTGGCACTGGGAGAATGTGGGAGAAGCCCGACTTTCCCCCTTTGGAAAGCCACTTCGTTGCAGCTTCCAAGCCGCCTGCTACTATTCACTCCACAGATTCCTCTGAGGAGCGGTGACTTTTTCCAAAAGAAACCAGGTGCTTGCGATTCCTTCCGGGGAGCTCACCCCCAGGAGCATACTGTAGCTAAGGCGCCCACTAAATGTGACCTCTAGTCTCGAGGTAAGGTGCACATTTTCCCATTCCCAGAGATAGGGGCGCCCCGGTTTCCAGGAGGTCTTAGTCAGTGGACGGCTTTAGCTTTAGTATGCCTCACAGCGCTCGAGACTCTCACGTGGGCACTTCTTTCCAAGGAAGTACACTGCGTACCCAAAGCCTTCTGAGCACAAGCAAGGGATACACAGCTCTGGGCACATCCCTCCCTATGCAGTTGGAAGGGCCGGGAACTAAGGTGTTCTCTGAGGCGAGCGTCCCACAGCTTTGAAACAGCCCCAGGAACGCGGTTCTTGGCAGGGTTTCGTTCCCTGCGGGTCTGCCACGTTGAGGAAAACTAAGCGGCCCTGAAAGAAACCACCGGGGCTCCAATTCGGTTTGGGGACTCCTGCTCGACGTCTCTCTAGGTGATGCGGAAACTGGACTTTAGGTCCAGCCCGAAGTAATGCAGAGAGTAACCCCGAGCATTGCTAGGCATTGGGAACATCCGAAGTCACCCAGGTAGGCCTGCTGAGGGCAGTTCGGGGTTTGTGCCGTTCACCACATGCAGCACACACTGCATCCAAAAGTTTCATCGCAGAAGGCCGAACTGTGTTCCACGGGTCTCCCTTGGATTGTCAGAGAAGATGGGTGTGTGTGCTGGGTGATCCAGTTGGTAATTGAGAAGCCTGGCAGAGGGCAGTCTTTTCCCCATTTGAAAGGTCGATAGTGGCGGCCTCAAGGCTGACTGAAAGACACTGCCCTTACCCGTCTTCTAGTCACCTCCAGGAGTGCCTCAGTGAAGACAGTGAGTTTTCTCCTACGAATCCAGGTGGTCTCCAGTGCCTTGCTGGGAGCTCATCCCACGCTTGCCCTAGCTAAAGTGTGAAGTCAAAGTGACCCCTAGCCTCAAGGGAAGCGCGAGCGCTTCCTATCAGCCAAGTTGGGTGGGCAGCCACCTCCATGAACCCTGACGCCATAGAGTGCTTTAACTCCTCTGCGGCTTTGCGTAGGCCTAAGAGAGTCGCGTGTGAATTCCTTCCGAGGGAGAGCATGTGCGCTGGGAGTCCCCGTTTTGTTTTCCGAGCCACACAACACAGGACAGACTGCTGGGGTCAGCTCTTGCTACGCAGAGCGAAGGGCAGTGAACTGCTTCTCGCTTGCAGAGCTTGATGTCTACAGCTGTAAGGCAGCCCCGGGACAAAGTTTTGGCCAGTATTACATTTCAGCGTGGCTCTCCCTCTGTGGAGGCCCTCCGAACGGCACTGAGAGAATCCCTGAGCCTAAAGTGCATCCTGGCAACCCTTAACCTGTCATCTCACTATTGTGACGCAAGGTACACTGCAGGTGCAGCCTGACAGAAAGTACAGAAAAGCCGGTACGACTCTGAGGCATTTGGACGAGGCAAGGTCCCCTCGGCCTGACTAAGTCATTAAGCGGGTGCTGCTCCTCGTGGCACGCAGAACACCCCCCGTCCAACGAAGTGGGATCCTAGAAAGGCCCAGTGTTGCTGAAAGTCTCCAGGTGTCAGTCAGCGAGTGCTGGCAAATGCGTCGTGGGCTCAAGTTGGCACTGGGAGAATGTGGGAGAAGCCCGACTTTCCCCCTTTGGAAAGCCACTTCGTTGCAGCTTCCAAGCCGCCTGCTACTATTCACTCCACAGATTCCTCTGAGGAGCGGTGACTTTTTCCAAAAGAAACCAGGTGCTTGCGATTCCTTCCGGGGAGCTCACCCCAGGAGCATACTGTAGCTAAGGCGCCCACTAAATGTGACCTCTAGTCTCGAGGTAAGGTGCACATTTTCCCATTCCCAGAGATAGGGGCGCCCCGGTTTCCAGGAGGTCTTAGTCAGTGGACGGCTTTAGCTTTAGTATGCCTCACAGCGCTCGAGACTCTCACGTGGGCACTTCTTTCCAAGGAAGTACACTGCGTACCCAAAGCCTTCTGAGCACAAGCAAGGGATACACAGCTCTGGGCACATCCCTCCCTATGCAGTTGGAAGGGCCGGGAACTAAGGTGTTCTCTGAGGCGAGCGTCCCACAGCTTTGAAACAGCCCCAGGAACGCGGTTCTTGGCAGGGTTTCGTTCCCTGCGGGTCTGCCACGTTGAGGGAAAACTAAGCGGCCCTGAAAGAAACCACCGGGGCTCCAATTCGGTTTGGGGACTCCTGCTCGACGTCTCTCTAGGTGATGCGGAAACTGGACTTTAGGTCCAGCCCGAAGTAATGCAGAGAGTAACCCCGAGCATTGCTAGGCATTGGGAACATCCGAAGTCACCCAGGTAGGCCTGCTGAGGGCAGTTCGGGGTTTGTGCCGTTCACCACATGCAGCACACACTGCATCCAAAAGTTTCATCGCAGAAGGCCGAACTGTGTTCCACGGGTCTCCCTTGGATTGTCAGAGAAGATGGGTGTGTGTGCTGGGTGATCCAGTTGGTAATTGAGAAGCCTGGCAGAGGGCAGTCTTTTCCCCATTTGAAAGGTCGATAGTGGCGGCCTCAAGGCTGACTGAAAGACACTGCCCTTACCCGTCTTCTAGTCACCTCCAGGAGTGCCTCAGTGAAGACAGTGAGTTTTCTCCTACGAATCCAGGTGGTCTCCAGTGCCTTGCTGGGAGCTCATCCCACGCTTGCCCTAGCTAAAGTGTGAAGTCAAAGTGACCCCTAGCCTCAAGGGAAGCGCGAGCGCTTCCTATCAGCCAAGTTGGGTGGGCAGCCACCTCCATGAACCCTGACGCCATAGAGTGCTTTAACTCCTCTGCGGCTTTGCGTAGGCCTAAGAGAGTCGCGTGTGAATTCCTTCCGAGGGAGAGCATGTGCGCTGGGAGTCCCCGTTTTGTTTTCCGAGCCACACAACACAGGACAGACTGCTGGGGTCAGCTCTTGCTACGCAGAGCGAAGGGCAGTGAACTGCTTCTCGCTTGCAGAGCTTGATGTCTACAGCTGTAAGGCAGCCCCGGGACAAAGTTTTGGCCAGTATTACATTCAGCGTGGCTCTCCCTCTGTGGAGGCCCTCCGAACGGCACTGAGAGAATCCCTGAGCCTAAAGTGCATCCTGGCAACCCTTAACCTGTCATCTCACTATTGTGACGCAAGGTACACTGCAGGTGCAGCCTGACAGAAAGTACAGAAAAGCCGGTACGACTCTGAGGCATTTGGACGAGGCAAGGTCCCCTCGGCCTGACTAAGTCATTAAGCGGGTGCTGCTCCTCGTGGCACGCAGAACACCCCCCGTCCAACGAAGTGGGATCCTAGAAAGGCCCAGTGTTGCTGAAAGTCTCCAGGTGTCAGTCAGCGAGTGCTGGCAAATGCGTCGTGGGCTCAAGTTGGCACTGGGAGAATGTGGGAGAAGCCCGACTTTCCCCCTTTGGAAAGCCACTTCGTTGCAGCTTCCAAGCCGCCTGCTACTATTCACTCCACAGATTCCTCTGAGGAGCGGTGACTTTTTCCAAAAGAAACCAGGTGCTTGCGATTCCTTCCGGGGAGCTCACCCCCAGGAGCATACTGTAGCTAAGGCGCCCACTAAATGTGACCTCTAGTCTCGAGGTAAGGTGCACATTTTCCCATTCCCAGAGATAGGGGCGCCCGGTTTCCAGGAGGTCTTAGTCAGTGGACGGCTTTAGCTTTAGTATGCCTCACAGCGCTC
Organism: Mesoplodon mirus; assembly: GCF_964341445.2. Lineage (NCBI taxonomy): Eukaryota > Metazoa > Chordata > Mammalia > Artiodactyla > Ziphiidae > Mesoplodon > Mesoplodon mirus. Next base: position 5,243 of record NW_028294841.1, on the reverse strand, counting down.
GAGACTCTCACGTGGGCACTTCTTTCCAAGGAAGTACACTGCGTACCCAAAGCCTTCTGAGCACAAGCAAGGGATACACAGCTCTGGGCACATCCCTCCCTATGCAGTTGGAAGGGCCGGGAACTAAGGTGTTCTCTGAGGCGAGCGTCCCACAGCTTTGAAACAGCCCCAGGAACGCGGTTCTTGGCAGGGTTTCGTTCCCTGCGGGTCTGCCACGTTGAGGAAAACTAAGCGGCCCTGAAAGAAACCACCGGGGCTCCAATTCGGTTTGGGGACTCCTGCTCGACGTCTCTCTAGGTGATGCGGAAACTGGACTTTAGGTCCAGCCCGAAGTAATGCAGAGAGTAACCCCGAGCATTGCTAGGCATTGGGAACATCCGAAGTCACCCAGGTAGGCCTGCTGAGGGCAGTTCGGGGTTTGTGCCCGTTCACCACATGCAGCACACACTGCATCCAAAAGTTTCATCGCAGAAGGCCGAACTGTGTTCCACGGGTCTCCCTTGGATTGTCAGAGAAGATGGGTGTATGTGCTGGGTGATCCAGTTGGTAATTGAGAAGCCTGGCAGAGGGCAGTCTTTTCCCCATTTGAAAGGTCGATAGTGGCGGCCTCAAGGCTGACTGAAAGACACTGCCCTTACCCGTCTTCTAGTCACCTCCAGGAGTGCCTCAGTGAAGACAGTGAGTTTTCTCCTACGAATCCAGGTGGTCTCCAGTGCCTTGCTGGGAGCTCATCCCACGCTTGCCCTAGCTAAAGTGTGAAGTCAGAGTGACCCCTAGCCTCAAGGGAAGCGCGAGCGCTTCCTATCAGCCAAGTTGGGTGGGCAGCCACCTCCATGAACCCTGACGCCATAGAGTGCTTTAACTCCTCTGCGGCTTTGCGTAGGCCTAAGAGAGTCGCGGTGAATTCCTTCTGAGGGAGAGCATGTGCGCTGGGAGTCCCCGTTTTGTTTTCCGAGCCACACAACACAGGACAGACTGCTGGGGTCAGCTCTTGCTACGCAGAGCGAAGGGCAGTGAACTGCTTCTCGCTTGCAGAGCTTGATGTCTACAGCTGTAAGGCAGCCCCGGGACAAAGTTTTGGCCAGTATTACATTCAGCGTGGCTCTCCCTCTGTGGAGGCCCTCCGAACGGCACTGAGAGAATCCCTGAGCCTAAAGTGCATCCTGGCAACCCTTAACCTGTCATCTCACTATTGTGACGCAAGGTACACTGCAGGTGCAGCCTGACAGAAAGTACAGAAAAGCCGGTACGACTCTGAGGCATTTGGACGAGGCAAGGTCCCCTCGGCCTGACTAAGTCATTAAGCGGGTGCTGCTCCTCGTGGCACGCAGAACACCCCCGTCCAACGAAGTGGGATCCTAGAAAGGCCCAGTGTTGCTGAAAGTCTCCAGGTGTCAGTCAGCGAGTGCTGGCAAATGCGTCGTGGGCTCAAGTTGGCACTGGGAGAATGTGGGAGAAGCCCGACTTTCCCCCTTTGGAAAGCCACTTCGTTGCAGCTTCCAAGCCGCCTGCTACTATTCACTCCACAGATTCCTCTGAGGAGCGGTGACTTTTTCCAAAAGAAACCAGGTGCTTGCGATTCCTTCCGGGGAGCTCACCCCAGGAGCATACTGTAGCTAAGGTGCCCACTAAATGTGACCTCTAGTCTCGAGGTAAGGTGCACATTTTCCCATTCCCAGAGATAGGGGCGCCCCGGTTTCCAGGAGGTCTTAGTCAGTGGACGGCTTTAGCTTTAGTATGCCTCACAGCGCTCGAGACTCTCACGTGGGCACTTCTTTCCAAGGAAGTACACTGCGTACCCAAAGCCTTCTGAGCACAAGCAAGGGATACACAGCTCTGGGCACATCCCTCCCTATGCAGTTGGAAGGGCCGGGAACTAAGGTGTTCTCTGAGGCGAGCGTCCCACAGCTTTGAAACAGCCCCAGGAACGCGGTTCTTGGCAGGGTTTCGTTCCCTGCGGGTCTGCCACGTTGAGGAAAACTAAGCGGCCCTGAAAGAAACCACCGGGGCTCCAATTCGGTTTGGGGACTCCTGCTCGACGTCTCTCTAGGTGATGCGGAAACTGGACTTTAGGTCCAGCCCGAAGTAATGCAGAGAGTAACCCCGAGCATTGCTAGGCATTGGGAACATCCGAAGTCACCCAGGTAGGCCTGCTGAGGGCAGTTCGGGGTTTGTGCCGTTCACCACATGCAGCACACACTGCATCCAAAAGTTTCATCGCAGAAGGCCGAACTGTGTTCCACGGGTCTCCCTTGGATTGTCAGAGAAGATGGGTGTATGTGCTGGGTGATCCAGTTGGTAATTGAGAAGCCTGGCAGAGGGCAGTCTTTTCCCCATTTGAAAGGTCGATAGTGGCGGCCTCAAGGCTGACTGAAAGACACTGCCCTTACCCGTCTTCTAGTCACCTCCAGGAGTGCCTCAGTGAAGACAGTGAGTTTTCTCCTACGAATCCAGGTGGTCTCCAGTGCCTTGCTGGGAGCTCATCCCACGCTTGCCCTAGCTAAAGTGTGAAGTCAGAGTGACCCCTAGCCTCAAGGGAAGCGCGAGCGCTTCCTATCAGCCAAGTTGGGTGGGCAGCCACCTCCATGAACCCTGACGCCATAGAGTGCTTTAACTCCTCTGCGGCTTTGCGTAGGCCTAAGAGAGTCGCGTGTGAATTCCTTCTGAGGGAGAGCATGTGCGCTGGGAGTCCCCGTTTTGTTTTCCGAGCCACACAACACAGGACAGACTGCTGGGGTCAGCTCTTGCTACGCAGAGCGAAGGGCAGTGAACTGCTTCTCGCTTGCAGAGCTTGATGTCTACAGCTGTAAGGCAGCCCCGGGACAAAGTTTTGGCCAGTATTACATTCAGCGTGGCTCTCCCTCTGTGGAGGCCCTCCGAACGGCACTGAGAGAATCCCTGAGCCTAAAGTGCATCCTGGCAACCCTTAACCTGTCATCTCACTATTGTGACGCAAGGTACACTGCAGGTGCAGCCTGACAGAAAGTACAGAAAAGCCGGTACGACTCTGAGGCATTTGGACGAGGCAAGGTCCCCTCGGCCTGACTAAGTCATTAAGCGGGTGCTGCTCCTCGTGGCACGCAGAACACCCCCCGTCCAACGAAGTGGGATCCTAGAAAGGCCAGTGTTGCTGAAAGTCTCCAGGTGTCAGTCAGCGAGTGCTGGCAAATGCGTCGTGGGCTCAAGTTGGCACTGGGAGAATGTGGGAGAAGCCCGACTTTCCCCCTTTGGAAAGCCACTTCGTTGCAGCTTCCAAGCCGCCTGCTACTATTCACTCCACAGATTCCTCTGAGGAGCGGTGACTTTTTCCAAAAGAAACCAGGTGCTTGCGATTCCTTCCGGGGAGCTCACCCCCAGGAGCATACTGTAGCTAAGGTGCCCACTAAATGTGACCTCTAGTCTCGAGGTAAGGTGCACATTTTCCCATTCCCAGAGATAGGGGCGCCCCGGTTTCCAGGAGGTCTTAGTCAGTGGACGGCTTTAGCTTTAGTATGCCTCACAGCGCTCGAGACTCTCACGTGGGCACTTCTTTCCAAGGAAGTACACTGCGTACCCAAAGCCTTCTGAGCACAAGCAAGGGATACACAGCTCTGGCACATCCCTCCCTATGCAGTTGGAAGGGCCGGGAACTAAGGTGTTCTCTGAGGCGAGCGTCCACAGCTTTGAAACAGCCCCAGGAACGCGGTTCTTGGCAGGGTTTCGTTCCCTGCGGGTCTGCCACGTTGAGGAAAACTAAGCGGCCCTGAAAGAAACCACCGGGGCTCCAATTCGGTTTGGGGACTCCTGCTCGACGTCTCTCTAGGTGATGCGGAAACTGGACTTTAGGTCCAGCCCGAAGTAATGCAGAGAGTAACCCCGAGCATTGCTAGGCATTGGGAACATCCGAAGTCACCCAGGTAGGCCTGCTGAGGGCAGTTCGGGGTTTGTGCCGTTCACCACATGCAGCACACACTGCATCCAAAAGTTTCATCGCAGAAGGCCGAACTGTGTTCCACGGGTCTCCCTTGGATTGTCAGAGAAGATGGGTGTGTGTGCTGGGTGATCCAGTTGGTAATTGAGAAGCCTGGCAGAGGGCAGTCTTTTCCCCATTTGAAAGGTCGATAGTGGCGGCCTCAAGGCTGACTGAAAGACACTGCCCTTACCCGTCTTCTAGTCACCTCCAGGAGTGCCTCAGTGAAGACAGTGAGTTTTCTCCTACGAATCCAGGTGGTCTCCAGTGCCTTGCTGGGAGCTCATCCCACGCTTGCCCTAGCTAAAGTGTGAAGTCAGAGTGACCCCTAGCCTCAAGGGAAGCGCGAGCGCTTCCTATCAGCCAAGTTGGGTGGGCAGCCACCTCCATGAACCCTGACGCCATAGAGTGCTTTAACTCCTCTGCGGCTTTGCGTAGGCCTAAGAGAGTCGCGTGTGAATTCCTTCTGAGGGAGAGCATGTGCGCTGGGAGTCCCCGTTTTGTTTTCCGAGCCACACAACACAGGACAGACTGCTGGGGTCAGCTCTTGCTACGCAGAGCGAAGGGCAGTGAACTGCTTCTCGCTTGCAGAGCTTGATGTCTACAGCTGTAAGGCAGCCCCGGGACAAAGTTTTGGCCAGTATTACATTCAGCGTGGCTCTCCTCTGTGGAGGCCCTCCGAACGGCACTGAGAGAATCCCTGAGCCTAAAGTGCATCCTGGCAACCCTTAACCTGTCATCTCACTATTGTGACGCAAGGTACACTGCAGGTGCAGCCTGACAGAAAGTACAGAAAAGCCGGTACGACTCTGAGGCATTTGGACGAGGCAAGGTCCCCTCGGCCTGACTAAGTCATTAAGCGGGTGCTGCTCCTCGTGGCACGCAGAACACCCCCCGTCCAACGAAGTGGGATCCTAGAAAGGCCCAGTGTTGCTGAAAGTCTCCAGGTGTCAGTCAGCGAGTGCTGGCAAATGCGTCGTGGGCTCAAGTTGGCACTGGGGAGAATGTGGGAGAAGCCCGACTTTCCCCCTTTGGAAAGCCACTTCGTTGCAGCTTCCAAGCCGCCTGCTACTATTCACTCCACAGATTCCTCTGAGGAGCGGTGACTTTTTCAAAAAGAAACCAGGTGCTTGCGATTCCTTCCGGGGAGCTCACCCCCAGGAGCATACTGTAGCTAAGGTGCCCACTAAATGTGACCTCTAGTCTCGAGGTAAGGTGCACATTTTCCCATTCCCAGAGATAGGGGCGCCCCGGTTTCCAGGAGGTCTTAGTCAGTGGACGGCTTTAGCTTTAG
>NW_028294842.1:0-115000 GCF_964341445.2 Mesoplodon mirus | reverse complement strand
GCTAGGCAGTTCAGAGGCCTCCTTAGTAGGGCTGGCGAGCAGAATGTGGTCTGCATATTGAAGGAAGGTTCCCTTCTCCAGAGGTAGATTTTTTAGGTTTTAGTTAAGTTTCCCCATAGACGGTGTGGGGATTTTTGAACCCTTGGGGCAGGACGGCCCCAGCGGTATTGTCTTCGTTGTATGTTGAGTCCTGCCAATCACAGGCCAAAATTTCTTGTGACTCTGGGAATAATGGAATACAGAAGAAGGCATCATCTAAGTCTAATACAGAATACCATGTCCTGGTGGATGGTAGAATGACCAGCAGGGTGTGGGAATTAGGATCTGCTGGATGTATATTCTTGGTGGCTTCACTGACTGTCCTGTCCTGACGTTCTTTACCAGGTACCCAGCAGCCCTCGGGGCTCTCGTGGTCAGGCCCCTTCCAGGATATGGAGCTCACCTGGGCAGTTACCCAGCAGCTCACGGGGCTCTCGTGGTCAGGCCCCTCCCAGGATATGGAGCTCACCTGGACAGGTACCCAGCAGCCCACCGGGCTCTCGTGGTCAGGCCCCTACACGGGTATGGAGCTCACCTGGGCAGGCACCCAGCAAGCCTGGGCACACAGGAACCGTGCACATAGCCCTCATTGCAGAGCGCCCCCAGCCCACCTGTCGGTTGAGCTGACACAGAGCACCTCAGAGCAGGACTTGAACTAAAAAACAGCAGCTCTGACGGGTCTGTGACCCTGGGCATCACTCTGTGCGGCCTCCCTCTGCTTGGTCTTCCAGAGGCTTCCACTGCAGCCGGGGCACCAGGCCTCTGTCTCCACCCGCCACCCCTCCTCTCCCTGACTCCTGGGTTCCTCTCATTAATAGAGGGTCTTCTTGAGGTTGTCTCCCACTCATGGGGCAGCTAAATTGAATAGAAAACAAGCCAGGGCTGCAGCCCCTTGTCTGTCCTGACTCTCAGGAGCCCACACCTCTTCCTTGTACGTGGCCGGTGCAGCAAGGGCCATTTTCTGCAAATGTGAGCCGCTGAGGGGTGAGGATTGGCTGACCCGGCGGGCCAGCCCTCCCCAGGTGTGCCTGGGTTGAGGTCAGTATAAACACCACTCCAGGCAGCAAGAGCCCCTGCAGCTGTGCCTGACGCCATATTTTCTGCCCCGTCAGCAGTGTCGGGGCTGGGCTGGTGGGAGGGAGTGAGGGGCCGTGGCTTTTTGGGTGGCCCGGTGTGAGTGGGGGCTCTGCTGGACTTTCTGCAGGAGTTGCCAGGCTGCCACCTGCTAAAGAAGAGGATGTGTCACCCATACCTGCTGCTGGAATTGCTCGCCGGGCAGAGGTGAGGAAGGAAAAAAGCAGTGGGGGCCGGGCCAGGAGGGGTATCTCAGGCAGGGAAGTGGAAAGCTTCCAGAAGAGCGTCTGGGGCCAGGACCATCCTGGCTGGCCTGCCGGCACCAAGTCGGCCTGCGTGCTGTCGCTGGTGTGGCTCCACGGCCCTTCCTGTAGGCTTTCAAGTCCTTGCACACATTCAGGTGTTTTACCTGGGAAGGGTGGGAACAGTTCAGCAGCAGCTGGCCTGGGGCTCAGCTCCTGTCTACTCACAGACGCCTCGGCACGGTCCCCCAGCTTTGCAATGAGGACGCTCCTTGCGGGGGGCCTGCTGGCTGCATGGGAGATGATTCCCCACCTGTGACCAACTTCAGACTTGTTTAACACTGGAGCAAGTGCCCTGGTAGGGTTTTCCTCTGTATAACTGGTGGGTTCTGATTTTTTTTCTTTCTCTTTTTTGGTTCAAGCTAGGGTTTATTCCTATTTTTTGTATTTATAGATATAAGCATGGAAATAATTCATTCGTATAAATACAGCTTTGGGAAGGGAAGAACTTCTTTTTCTGTTTTATTTTTAAAATTTTATTTATTATTTTAATTTTTAAATTTTATTTTATTTGTTTTTTTATACAGCAGGTTCTTATTGGTTATCTATTTTATACATATAAGTGTGCACATGTGAATCCCAATCTCCCAATTCATCCCACCACCACCCTCACATGGCGTTCCCCCCTTGGTGTCCATAGGTTTGTTCTCTACCTCTGTGTCTCTATTTCTGCCCTGCAAACTGGTTCATCTGTACCATTTTTCTAGGTTCCACATATATGCAGTAATATACAATATTTGTTTTTCTGACTTACTTCACTCTGTATGACAGTCTCTAGATCCATCAATGTCTCTACAAATGACCCAATTTCCTTCCTTTTTATGGCTGAGAAACATTCCATTTTATACATGTACCACATCTTTATCCGTTCGCCTGTCTGTGGGCATTTAGGTGGCTTCCATTCCCTGGCTATTGTAAATAGTGCTGCAATGAACATTGTGGTGAATGTTTCTGTTTGATTTATGGTTTTCTCTGGGTATATACCCAGTAGTGGCGTTGCTGGATCATATGGTAATTCTATTTTTAGATTTTTAAGGAACCTCCATACTATTCTCCATGGTGACTGAATCAATTTACATTCCCACCAATAGTGGAAGAGAGTTCCTTTTCTCCAGCCCTCTTCAGCATTTGTTGTTTGTAGATTTTCTGATGATGCCCATTCTAACAGGTGTGAGGTGATACCTCGTAGTTTTGATTTGCATTTCTCTAATTAGTGACGTTGAGCACCTTTTCATGTGCTTCTTGGCCATCTCTATGTCTTCTTGGAAGAAATGTGTATTTAGGTCTTCTGCCCATTTTTGTATTGGGTTGTTTGTTTTTAATATTGAGCTGCATGAGCTGTTTATTTATATTGGAGATTAATCCTTTGTCTGTTGATTCATTTGCAAATATTTCTCCTATTCTGAGAGTTGTCTTTTCATCTTGTGTGTAGTTTCCTTTGCTTTGCAAAAGCTTTTACGTTTCATTAGGACCCATTTGTTTATTTTGTTTTTTATTCCGTTACTCTAGGAGGTGCATCAGAAAAGATCATGTTGTGGTTTATGTCCGAGAATTCTTCCTATGTTTTCCTCTAAGTTTTATACTGTCCGGTCTTACATTAAGGTCTCTAATCCATTTTGAATTTATTGTTGTGTATGGTGTTAGGGAGTGTTCGAATTTCATTCTTTTACACGTAGCTGTCTAGTTTTCCCAGCACCACTGATCGAAGAGACTGTCTTTTATCCATTGTATAGTCTTGCCTCCTTTGTCATAGATTAGTTGACCATAGGTGTGTAGGTTTATCTCTGGGCTTTCTTTTTTTTTTTCTTTTACACCTTTATTGGTATGTAATTGCTTTACAATGGTGTGTTAGCTTCTGCTGTATAACAAAGTGAATCAGCTATACATATACAAATATCACACTGTTGTTGTTTTCTGAGAGACACTCCAGGTCAAGTGATGGTCACCCGAGTCGTCATGGGGGCCCGTTGACCCTGGTTGTCTCTCTGGAGGTTGGGGTTGGAGGGCCTCCTCACTCGAGGTCAGCGTGTCCACGGAGCGATCCCTGCTCTGCAACTTCAGGGCATGGTGGGTGGTTAGGATCACCACGTGGGGTCCTTTTCCCTTAGGAGGGAGCTGGCCTTGTGGGCTGCTGATTTCCAGGTTTTTAGATACCCCCAGTATCCTGGCCGGATGGGGCGGCGGGCCAAGGCCTTGGTGACCGTAGCTTCTCCTACCTGGATGGCATACTTGAGTTGTTACAGTTCAAGTGGTCCCAGTGTTTGCACTAATGCTCCAAGGGCGGTTCACTTTCGACCGAGAATGTAAAGGTCAAAGGGTTTAGCTAAACTAGGGAGTTCCAGGGCAAGGGTCTGAAGTGACTGCTCTTTCCATTCTTGAAAGGCTGCTTCTGGATTCTAGTCAAAAGGATCATCATCTTTTCGTGTCAGTGTTTCTTATAGAGGCCCAGCTATTAGACTGTAGTTAGGGATCCAGATGCAGCAAACCCCGGCCTCCCCAGGAACCCCTAAGCTGTCTTCTAGTTTTAGAAGGGGTAAGGCTGCAAATGGCTTCTTCCCTTTCCTGGGATGGGCTTTTCCGACCTTCTGTGAGAATGCAGTCCAGGCAGGTTACCTTAGTCTGTGATATTTGAGCCTTTTTCTTGGACACCTTCTATCCTTTCTTGGCTAGGCAGTTCAGAGGCCTCCTTAGTAGGGCTGGCGAGCAGAATGTGGTCTGCATATTGAAGGAAGGTTCCCTTCTCCAGAGGTAGATTTTTTAGGTTTTAGTTAAGTTTCCCCATAGACGGTGTGGGGATTTTTGAACCCTTGGGGCAGGACGGCCCCAGCGGTATTGTCTTCGTTGTATGTTGAGTCCTGCCAATCACAGGCCAAAATTTCTTGTGACTCTGGGAATAATGGAATACAGAAGAAGGCATCATCTAAGTCTAATACAGAATACCATGTCCTGGTGGATGGTAGAATGACCAGCAGGGTGTGGGAATTAGGATCTGCTGGATGTATATTCTTGGTGGCTTCACTGACTGTCCTGTCCTGACGTTCTTTACCAGGTACCCAGCAGCCCTCGGGGCTCTCGTGGTCAGGCCCCTTCCAGGATATGGAGCTCACCTGGGCAGTTACCCAGCAGCTCACGGGGCTCTCGTGGTCAGGCCCCTCCCAGGATATGGAGCTCACCTGGACAGGTACCCAGCAGCCCACCGGGCTCTCGTGGTCAGGCCCCTACACGGGTATGGAGCTCACCTGGGCAGGCACCCAGCAAGCCTGGGCACACAGGAACCGTGCACATAGCCCTCATTGCAGAGCGCCCCCAGCCCACCTGTCGGTTGAGCTGACACAGAGCACCTCAGAGCAGGACTTGAACTAAAAAACAGCAGCTCTGACGGGTCTGTGACCCTGGGCATCACTCTGTGCGGCCTCCCTCTGCTTGGTCTTCCAGAGGCTTCCACTGCAGCCGGGGCACCAGGCCTCTGTCTCCACCCGCCACCCCTCCTCTCCCTGACTCCTGGGTTCCTCTCATTAATAGAGGGTCTTCTTGAGGTTGTCTCCCACTCATGGGGCAGCTAAATTGAATAGAAAACAAGCCAGGGCTGCAGCCCCTTGTCTGTCCTGACTCTCAGGAGCCCACACCTCTTCCTTGTACGTGGCCGGTGCAGCAAGGGCCATTTTCTGCAAATGTGAGCCGCTGAGGGGTGAGGATTGGCTGACCCGGCGGGCCAGCCCTCCCCAGGTGTGCCTGGGTTGAGGTCAGTATAAACACCACTCCAGGCAGCAAGAGCCCCTGCAGCTGTGCCTGACGCCATATTTTCTGCCCCGTCAGCAGTGTCGGGGCTGGGCTGGTGGGAGGGAGTGAGGGGCCGTGGCTTTTTGGGTGGCCCGGTGTGAGTGGGGGCTCTGCTGGACTTTCTGCAGGAGTTGCCAGGCTGCCACCTGCTAAAGAAGAGGATGTGTCACCCATACCTGCTGCTGGAATTGCTCGCCGGGCAGAGGTGAGGAAGGAAAAAAGCAGTGGGGGCCGGGCCAGGAGGGGTATCTCAGGCAGGGAAGTGGAAAGCTTCCAGAAGAGCGTCTGGGGCCAGGACCATCCTGGCTGGCCTGCCGGCACCAAGTCGGCCTGCGTGCTGTCGCTGGTGTGGCTCCACGGCCCTTCCTGTAGGCTTTCAAGTCCTTGCACACATTCAGGTGTTTTACCTGGGAAGGGTGGGAACAGTTCAGCAGCAGCTGGCCTGGGGCTCAGCTCCTGTCTACTCACAGACGCCTCGGCACGGTCCCCCAGCTTTGCAATGAGGACGCTCCTTGCGGGGGGCCTGCTGGCTGCATGGGAGATGATTCCCCACCTGTGACCAACTTCAGACTTGTTTAACACTGGAGCAAGTGCCCTGGTAGGGTTTTCCTCTGTATAACTGGTGGGTTCTGATTTTTTTTCTTTCTCTTTTTTGGTTCAAGCTAGGGTTTATTCCTATTTTTTGATTTTTATAGATATAAGCATGGAAATAATTCATTCGTATAAATACAGCTTTGGGAAGGGAAGAACTTCTTTTTCTGTTTTATTTTTAAAATTTTATTTATTATTTTAATTTTTAAATTTTATTTTATTTGTTTTTTTATACAGCAGGTTCTTATTGGTTATCTATTTTATACATATAAGTGTGCACATGTGAATCCCAATCTCCCAATTCATCCCACCACCACCCTCACATGGCGTTCCCCCCTTGGTGTCCATAGGTTTGTTCTCTACCTCTGTGTCTCTATTTCTGCCCTGCAAACTGGTTCATCTGTACCATTTTTCTAGGTTCCACATATATGCAGTAATATACAATATTTGTTTTTCTGACTTACTTCACTCTGTATGACAGTCTCTAGATCCATCAATGTCTCTACAAATGACCCAATTTCCTTCCTTTTTATGGCTGAGAAACATTCCATTTTATACATGTACCACATCTTTATCCGTTCGCCTGTCTGTGGGCATTTAGGTGGCTTCCATTCCCTGGCTATTGTAAATAGTGCTGCAATGAACATTGTGGTGAATGTTTCTGTTTGATTTATGGTTTTCTCTGGGTATATACCCAGTAGTGGCGTTGCTGGATCATATGGTAATTCTATTTTTAGATTTTTAAGGAACCTCCATACTATTCTCCATGGTGACTGAATCAATTTACATTCCCACCAATAGTGGAAGAGAGTTCCTTTTCTCCAGCCCTCTTCAGCATTTGTTGTTTGTAGATTTTCTGATGATGCCCATTCTAACAGGTGTGAGGTGATACCTCGTAGTTTTGATTTGCATTTCTCTAATTAGTGACGTTGAGCACCTTTTCATGTGCTTCTTGGCCATCTCTATGTCTTCTTGGAAGAAATGTGTATTTAGGTCTTCTGCCCATTTTTGTATTGGGTTGTTTGTTTTTTTTTTAATATTGAGCTGCATGAGCTGTTTATTTATATTGGAGATTAATCCTTTGTCTGTTGATTCATTTGCAAATATTTCTCCTATTCTGAGAGTTGTCTTTTCATCTTGTGTGTAGTTTCCTTTGCTTTGCAAAAGCTTTTACGTTTCATTAGGACCCATTTGTTTATTTTGTTTTTTATTCCGTTACTCTAGGAGGTGCATCAGAAAAGATCATGTTGTGGTTTATGTCCGAGAATTCTTCCTATGTTTTCCTCTAAGTTTTATACTGTCCGGTCTTACATTAAGGTCTCTAATCCATTTTGAATTTATTGTTGTGTATGGTGTTAGGGAGTGTTCGAATTTCATTCTTTTACACGTAGCTGTCTAGTTTTCCCAGCACCACTGATCGAAGAGACTGTCTTTTATCCATTGTATAGTCTTGCCTCCTTTGTCATAGATTAGTTGACCATAGGTGTGTAGGTTTATCTCTGGGCTTTCTTTTTTTTTTTTCTTTTACACCTTTATTGGTATGTAATTGCTTTACAATGGTGTGTTAGCTTCTGCTGTATAACAAAGTGAATCAGCTATACATATACAAATATCACACTGTTGTTGTTTTCTGAGAGACACTCCAGGTCAAGTGATGGTCACCCGAGTCGTCATGGGGGCCCGTTGACCCTGGTTGTCTCTCTGGAGGTTGGGGTTGGAGGGCCTCCTCACTCGAGGTCAGCGTGTCCACGGAGCGATCCCTGCTCTGCAACTTCAGGGCATGGTGGGTGGTTAGGATCACCACGTGGGGTCCTTTTCCCTTAGGAGGGAGCTGGCCTTGTGGGCTGCTGATTTCCAGGTTTTTAGATACCCCCAGTATCCTGGCCGGATGGGGCGGCGGGCCAAGGCCTTGGTGACCGTAGCTTCTCCTACCTGGATGGCATACTTGAGTTGTTACAGTTCAAGTGGTCCCAGTGTTTGCACTAATGCTCCAAGGGCGGTTCACTTTCGACCGAGAATGTAAAGGTCAAAGGGTTTAGCTAAACTAGGGAGTTCCAGGGCAAGGGTCTGAAGTGACTGCTCTTTCCATTCTTGAAAGGCTGCTTCTGGATTCTAGTCAAAAGGATCATCATCTTTTCGTGTCAGTGTTTCTTATAGAGGCCCAGCTATTAGACTGTAGTTAGGGATCCAGATGCAGCAAACCCCGGCCTCCCCAGGAACCCCTAAGCTGTCTTCTAGTTTTAGAAGGGGTAAGGCTGCAAATGGCTTCTTCCCTTTCCTGGGATGGGCTTTTCCGACCTTCTGTGAGAATGCAGTCCAGGCAGGTTACCTTAGTCTGTGATATTTGAGCCTTTTTCTTGGACACCTTCTATCCTTTCTTGGCTAGGCAGTTCAGAGGCCTCCTTAGTAGGGCTGGCGAGCAGAATGTGGTCTGCATATTGAAGGAAGGTTCCCTTCTCCAGAGGTAGATTTTTTAGGTTTTAGTTAAGTTTCCCCATAGACGGTGTGGGGATTTTTGAACCCTTGGGGCAGGACGGCCCCAGCGGTATTGTCTTCGTTGTATGTTGAGTCCTGCCAATCACAGGCCAAAATTTCTTGTGACTCTGGGAATAATGGAATACAGAAGAAGGCATCATCTAAGTCTAATACAGAATACCATGTCCTGGTGGATGGTAGAATGACCAGCAGGGTGTGGGAATTAGGATCTGCTGGATGTATATTCTTGGTGGCTTCACTGACTGTCCTGTCCTGACGTTCTTTACCAGGTACCCAGCAGCCCTCGGGGCTCTCGTGGTCAGGCCCCTTCCAGGATATGGAGCTCACCTGGGCAGTTACCCAGCAGCTCACGGGGCTCTCGTGGTCAGGCCCCTCCCAGGATATGGAGCTCACCTGGACAGGTACCCAGCAGCCCACCGGGCTCTCGTGGTCAGGCCCCTACACGGGTATGGAGCTCACCTGGGCAGGCACCCAGCAAGCCTGGGCACACAGGAACCGTGCACATAGCCCTCATTGCAGAGCGCCCCCAGCCCACCTGTCGGTTGAGCTGACACAGAGCACCTCAGAGCAGGACTTGAACTAAAAAACAGCAGCTCTGACGGGTCTGTGACCCTGGGCATCACTCTGTGCGGCCTCCCTCTGCTTGGTCTTCCAGAGGCTTCCACTGCAGCCGGGGCACCAGGCCTCTGTCTCCACCCGCCACCCCTCCTCTCCCTGACTCCTGGGTTCCTCTCATTAATAGAGGGTCTTCTTGAGGTTGTCTCCCACTCATGGGGCAGCTAAATTGAATAGAAAACAAGCCAGGGCTGCAGCCCCTTGTCTGTCCTGACTCTCAGGAGCCCACACCTCTTCCTTGTACGTGGCCGGTGCAGCAAGGGCCATTTTCTGCAAATGTGAGCCGCTGAGGGGTGAGGATTGGCTGACCCGGCGGGCCAGCCCTCCCCAGGTGTGCCTGGGTTGAGGTCAGTATAAACACCACTCCAGGCAGCAAGAGCCCCTGCAGCTGTGCCTGACGCCATATTTTCTGCCCCGTCAGCAGTGTCGGGGCTGGGCTGGTGGGAGGGAGTGAGGGGCCGTGGCTTTTTGGGTGGCCCGGTGTGAGTGGGGGCTCTGCTGGACTTTCTGCAGGAGTTGCCAGGCTGCCACCTGCTAAAGAAGAGGATGTGTCACCCATACCTGCTGCTGGAATTGCTCGCCGGGCAGAGGTGAGGAAGGAAAAAAGCAGTGGGGGCCGGGCCAGGAGGGGTATCTCAGGCAGGGAAGTGGAAAGCTTCCAGAAGAGCGTCTGGGGCCAGGACCATCCTGGCTGGCCTGCCGGCACCAAGTCGGCCTGCGTGCTGTCGCTGGTGTGGCTCCACGGCCCTTCCTGTAGGCTTTCAAGTCCTTGCACACATTCAGGTGTTTTACCTGGGAAGGGTGGGAACAGTTCAGCAGCAGCTGGCCTGGGGCTCAGCTCCTGTCTACTCACAGACGCCTCGGCACGGTCCCCCAGCTTTGCAATGAGGACGCTCCTTGCGGGGGGCCTGCTGGCTGCATGGGAGATGATTCCCCACCTGTGACCAACTTCAGACTTGTTTAACACTGGAGCAAGTGCCCTGGTAGGGTTCTCCTCTGTATAACTGGTGGGTTCTGATTTTTTTTCTTTCTCTTTTTTGGTTCAAGCTAGGGTTTATTCCTATTTTTTGTATTTATAGATATAAGCATGGAAATAATTCATTCGTATAAATACAGCTTTGGGAAGGGAAGAACTTCTTTTTCTGTTTTATTTTTTAAATTTTATTTATTATTTTAATTTTTAAATTTTATTTTATTTGTTTTTTTATACAGCAGGTTCTTATTGGTTATCTATTTTATACATATAAGTGTGCACATGTGAATCCCAATCTCCCAATTCATCCCACCACCACCCTCACATGGCGTTCCCCCCTTGGTGTCCATAGGTTTGTTCTCTACCTCTGTGTCTCTATTTCTGCCCTGCAAACTGGTTCATCTGTACCATTTTTCTAGGTTCCACATATATGCAGTAATATACAATATTTGTTTTTCTGACTTACTTCACTCTGTATGACAGTCTCTAGATCCATCAATGTCTCTACAAATGACCCAATTTCCTTCCTTTTTATGGCTGAGAAACATTCCATTTTATACATGTACCACATCTTTATCCGTTCGCCTGTCTGTGGGCATTTAGGTGGCTTCCATTCCCTGGCTATTGTAAATAGTGCTGCAATGAACATTGTGGTGAATGTTTCTGTTTGATTTATGGTTTTCTCTGGGTATATACCCAGTAGTGGCGTTGCTGGATCATATGGTAATTCTATTTTTAGATTTTTAAGGAACCTCCATACTATTCTCCATGGTGACTGAATCAATTTACATTCCCACCAATAGTGGAAGAGAGTTCCTTTTCTCCAGCCCTCTTCAGCATTTGTTGTTTGTAGATTTTCTGATGATGCCCATTCTAACAGGTGTGAGGTGATACCTCGTAGTTTTGATTTGCATTTCTCTAATTAGTGACGTTGAGCACCTTTTCATGTGCTTCTTGGCCATCTCTATGTCTTCTTGGAAGAAATGTGTATTTAGGTCTTCTGCCCATTTTTGTATTGGGTTGTTTGTTTTTTTTTTAATATTGAGCTGCATGAGCTGTTTATTTATATTGGAGATTAATCCTTTGTCTGTTGATTCATTTGCAAATATTTCTCCTATTCTGAGAGTTGTCTTTTCATCTTGTGTGTAGTTTCCTTTGCTTTGCAAAAGCTTTTACGTTTCATTAGGACCCATTTGTTTATTTTGTTTTTTATTCCGTTACTCTAGGAGGTGCATCAGAAAAGATCATGTTGTGGTTTATGTCCGAGAATTCTTCCTATGTTTTCCTCTAAGTTTTATACTGTCCGGTCTTACATTAAGGTCTCTAATCCATTTTGAATTTATTGTTGTGTATGGTGTTAGGGAGTGTTCGAATTTCATTCTTTTACACGTAGCTGTCTAGTTTTCCCAGCACCACTGATCGAAGAGACTGTCTTTTATCCATTGTATAGTCTTGCCTCCTTTGTCATAGATTAGTTGACCATAGGTGTGTAGGTTTATCTCTGGGCTTTCTTTTTTTTTTTTCTTTTACACCTTTATTGGTATGTAATTGCTTTACAATGGTGTGTTAGCTTCTGCTGTATAACAAAGTGAATCAGCTATACATATACAAATATCACACTGTTGTTGTTTTCTGAGAGACACTCCAGGTCAAGTGATGGTCACCCGAGTCGTCATGGGGGCCCGTTGACCCTGGTTGTCTCTCTGGAGGTTGGGGTTGGAGGGCCTCCTCACTCGAGGTCAGCGTGTCCACGGAGCGATCCCTGCTCTGCAACTTCAGGGCATGGTGGGTGGTTAGGATCACCACGTGGGGTCCTTTTCCCTTAGGAGGGAGCTGGCCTTGTGGGCTGCTGATTTCCAGGTTTTTAGATACCCCCAGTATCCTGGCCGGATGGGGCGGCGGGCCAAGGCCTTGGTGACCGTAGCTTCTCCTACCTGGATGGCATACTTGAGTTGTTACAGTTCAAGTGGTCCCAGTGTTTGCACTAATGCTCCAAGGGCGGTTCACTTTCGACCGAGAATGTAAAGGTCAAAGGGTTTAGCTAAACTAGGGAGTTCCAGGGCAAGGGTCTGAAGTGACTGCTCTTTCCATTCTTGAAAGGCTGCTTCTGGATTCTAGTCAAAAGGATCATCATCTTTTCGTGTCAGTGTTTCTTATAGAGGCCCAGCTATTAGACTGTAGTTAGGGATCCAGATGCAGCAAACCCCGGCCTCCCCAGGAACCCCTAAGCTGTCTTCTAGTTTTAGAAGGGGTAAGGCTGCAAATGGCTTCTTCCCTTTCCTGGGATGGGCTTTTCCGACCTTCTGTGAGAATGCAGTCCAGGCAGGTTACCTTAGTCTGTGATATTTGAGCCTTTTTCTTGGACACCTTCTATCCTTTCTTGGCTAGGCAGTTCAGAGGCCTCCTTAGTAGGGCTGGCGAGCAGAATGTGGTCTGCATATTGAAGGAAGGTTCCCTTCTCCAGAGGTAGATTTTTTAGGTTTTAGTTAAGTTTCCCCATAGACGGTGTGGGGATTTTTGAACCCTTGGGGCAGGACGGCCCCAGCGGTATTGTCTTCGTTGTATGTTGAGTCCTGCCAATCACAGGCCAAAATTTCTTGTGACTCTGGGAATAATGGAATACAGAAGAAGGCATCATCTAAGTCTAATACAGAATACCATGTCCTGGTGGATGGTAGAATGACCAGCAGGGTGTGGGAATTAGGATCTGCTGGATGTATATTCTTGGTGGCTTCACTGACTGTCCTGTCCTGACGTTCTTTACCAGGTACCCAGCAGCCCTCGGGGCTCTCGTGGTCAGGCCCCTTCCAGGATATGGAGCTCACCTGGGCAGTTACCCAGCAGCTCACGGGGCTCTCGTGGTCAGGCCCCTCCCAGGATATGGAGCTCACCTGGACAGGTACCCAGCAGCCCACCGGGCTCTCGTGGTCAGGCCCCTACACGGGTATGGAGCTCACCTGGGCAGGCACCCAGCAAGCCTGGGCACACAGGAACCGTGCACATAGCCCTCATTGCAGAGCGCCCCCAGCCCACCTGTCGGTTGAGCTGACACAGAGCACCTCAGAGCAGGACTTGAACTAAAAAACAGCAGCTCTGACGGGTCTGTGACCCTGGGCATCACTCTGTGCGGCCTCCCTCTGCTTGGTCTTCCAGAGGCTTCCACTGCAGCCGGGGCACCAGGCCTCTGTCTCCACCCGCCACCCCTCCTCTCCCTGACTCCTGGGTTCCTCTCATTAATAGAGGGTCTTCTTGAGGTTGTCTCCCACTCATGGGGCAGCTAAATTGAATAGAAAACAAGCCAGGGCTGCAGCCCCTTGTCTGTCCTGAATCTCAGGAGCCCACACCTCTTCCTTGTACGTGGCCGGTGCAGCAAGGGCCATTTTCTGCAAATGTGAGCCGCTGAGGGGTGAGGATTGGCTGACCCGGCGGGCCAGCCCTCCCCAGGTGTGCCTGGGTTGAGGTCAGTATAAACACCACTCCAGGCAGCAAGAGCCCCTGCAGCTGTGCCTGACGCCATATTTTCTGCCCCGTCAGCAGTGTCGGGGCTGGGCTGGTGGGAGGGAGTGAGGGGCCGTGGCTTTTTGGGTGGCCCGGTGTGAGTGGGGGCTCTGCTGGACTTTCTGCAGGAGTTGCCAGGCTGCCACCTGCTAAAGAAGAGGATGTGTCACCCATACCTGCTGCTGGAATTGCTCGCCGGGCAGAGGTGAGGAAGGAAAAAAGCAGTGGGGGCCGGGCCAGGAGGGGTATCTCAGGCAGGGAAGTGGAAAGCTTCCAGAAGAGCGTCTGGGGCCAGGACCATCCTGGCTGGCCTGCCGGCACCAAGTCGGCCTGCGTGCTGTCGCTGGTGTGGCTCCACGGCCCTTCCTGTAGGCTTTCAAGTCCTTGCACACATTCAGGTGTTTTACCTGGGAAGGGTGGGAACAGTTCAGCAGCAGCTGGCCTGGGGCTCAGCTCCTGTCTACTCACAGACGCCTCGGCACGGTCCCCCAGCTTTGCAATGAGGACGCTCCTTGCGGGGGGCCTGCTGGCTGCATGGGAGATGATTCCCCACCTGTGACCAACTTCAGACTTGTTTAACACTGGAGCAAGTGCCCTGGTAGGGTTTTCCTCTGTATAACTGGTGGGTTCTGATTTTTTTTCTTTCTCTTTTTTGGTTCAAGCTAGGGTTTATTCCTATTTTTTGTATTTATAGATATAAGCATGGAAATAATTCATTCGTATAAATACAGCTTTGGGAAGGGAAGAACTTCTTTTTCTGTTTTATTTTTTAAATTTTATTTATTATTTTAATTTTTAAATTTTATTTTATTTGTTTTTTTATACAGCAGGTTCTTATTGGTTATCTATTTTATACATATAAGTGTGCACATGTGAATCCCAATCTCCCAATTCATCCCACCACCACCCTCACATGGCGTTCCCCCCTTGGTGTCCATAGGTTTGTTCTCTACCTCTGTGTCTCTATTTCTGCCCTGCAAACTGGTTCATCTGTACCATTTTTCTAGGTTCCACATATATGCAGTAATATACAATATTTGTTTTTCTGACTTACTTCACTCTGTATGACAGTCTCTAGATCCATCAATGTCTCTACAAATGACCCAATTTCCTTCCTTTTTATGGCTGAGAAACATTCCATTTTATACATGTACCACATCTTTATCCGTTCGCCTGTCTGTGGGCATTTAGGTGGCTTCCATTCCCTGGCTATTGTAAATAGTGCTGCAATGAACATTGTGGTGAATGTTTCTGTTTGATTTATGGTTTTCTCTGGGTATATACCCAGTAGTGGCGTTGCTGGATCATATGGTAATTCTATTTTTAGATTTTTAAGGAACCTCCATACTATTCTCCATGGTGACTGAATCAATTTACATTCCCACCAATAGTGGAAGAGAGTTCCTTTTCTCCAGCCCTCTTCAGCATTTGTTGTTTGTAGATTTTCTTTTTTTTTTTTTTTTTTTCCTCTCCTTAAAATGCTTTAATTAGGGATGGTTCACCTATGACTCAAGGTGAGTGAACGACAAGCAGGAATTCCATCAAACGAACAAAGCACAGTGTAGGTATTTCAGGCAAAGGCAAGTGCGTGTGCAAAACTGGGGCAATAAAGAGCAGTTCCATGAACACAATTCTCCTAATAGCTAAACCCATCACATAGGAAAACAGAAATAAAGAGAAAAACTAAACCATGAGTTATAAATAGAGACACACAGGTTAAGCAATATGCAATACAGCAGGAGGCTCAATAAACATGCCTTGAAGCTGCTTTAATAGTTTACAGGAGAAATCAAAATGTGCCTAAAGGGGCAGGAATGAAGAAACGGCTATGAAAGATATTCATGAAATAGAATTTTAAAATATGCAAAGCGACTTCAACCTGGTGCATAAGTGGTAACTTAAGATGGAAAAACAGAACACGAATGCCAACTGATGCAATTTATAAGGTTTTCCTTGTTTTCTGTGGTGGTGCTGGTCAACAATTTCTATTGACCAACACAGTCATGTTTAAACATAACCCTCTACCACTAGATGTGAATCTTTAAGGGCAATTAATAACCACCATTTACTGAGTTAGGCTAGGAATCCAAGATTCAAAGCCAAGGTTTGCTGGATTCCAAGCCCTATTACCATCACACTTCACTAGATGAAACTGAAGGCCACTAACATTAGGTTTTAACCTATCCACAGCGTTTACTAAAATTGTAAACAGGTTCTTGTCCTCAAGTCTAATAGTGGGGACAGAACACCAAGTGAGTAGTCAAGGTTTTCATTTTAAATAAGCTTGCTACAGGTATCATCACAGAATACTGAAGGCAGGGGGATGTGATCAATTCCCTACTGGATGTTTACCACATCCTATTAAAAATATCCAAGAAGGGCTTCCCTGGTGGCGCAGTGGTTAAGAGTCCGCCTGCCGAAGCAGGGGACACGGGTCCGTGCCCCGGTCCGGGAAGATCCCACATGCCGCGGAGCGGCTGGGCCCGTGAGCCATGGCCACTGAGCCTGCGCGTCCGGAGCCTGTGCTCCGCAACGGGAGAGGCCACAACAATGAGAGGCCCGCGTACCACAAAAAAAAAAAAAAAAAAAAATCCAGAAAGTAACAAAACCTAAAATGTGTTCCAACTAGACAAAGTAGCTTTAAAATATTCCTATTAATATGAAGCAATATAGAACTGATGACTAAAATCCGATTATGCAGCCAGATTACCTGGGTTTGAATCTTTGCCCAACACTATGCACCTGTACCCTAGGGCAAGTTACTTGTGCCTCAGCTTCCTTTCATGTAAAATGAGCAAAATAAAACTTATTCCAAGTTTTTTATGAGTACATTATGTAAACTGCTTAGAATGCCACATATTAGATACTATATAAATACTTACCCAGTTTAACTTAAAAAGGTATTCTAGTTTTCAACACTTTTCTGAGCCCTGCTGCACGAAAGAGCTGAACAACTCAGAACTAACATGTAACTCACACAGGACCAGGAAGGGGCTTTAAACCATGTATTTTTAAATAGTAGGCTTCAAAGTTAAGTTCCTGATCCTCAAAACACAGCTACTTAATTTATGGTGCAATTATGAGCATCAACTTTTCCTGAGCTTAATTATAATATAACAGATAACTTCCATTCATTTTAAATCCTTTGTTCATAGGAATTTAGAGACTATTTTCAAACTAGGACAAATATTTTGTAAGTAATATCTAGCAGTTTATTAACCAATGGAGTATACTGCACAACACACTACCTCACATCTTTCAGGAACAAAACCCACTAAATTTGAAAAGTAAAAAGATGTCACCCACTGAATTCAGACACAATTAAAATGTGCTTTAAATATTTGTTTGGGTAAGGGGGTCACACACTTCTACTCAATTAAGAGAATCATTTATACAGTCCAGGTCTTTTATTTTCTTTACACCCATCATGCCATGAATTCATAAGGAATGGGCTCCAACAGTTCAGGCTCCTTTCCATTGGTTCTCACGAAGTGTGCTTCTCTGGGTGGAGCAGGCTGGCGTTTCAGTTGAACCCAAGTACCTTTCTCTTTGGCTTCCTTCTTTTTCTGATCATTTTCCTTCACCCGTTTCAGGAAGCTATCCCGGCTCTTAGAGTGCTTAATATGCTCGATACGCACATTAATTCTCTTGGCAAGAATCTTGCCCTTAACTTGTTTGTTTACAATGATGCCAACAGCATGCTGGGTAACATTGTAGACTCTCCCAGTTTTGCCATGGTAACATTTGTGGGGCATTCCTTTTTGAACAGTGCCCATTACCTTGATATCTACAATATCACCTTTCTTGTAGATTCGCATGTATGTGGCCAAAGGAACAACTCCATGTTTTCTAAAAGGCCTAGAGAACATGTAGCGGGTGCCCCTCCTCTTTCCCTTTGTGTTGGTCATTTTGGCGAATTACTGGAAGATGGCGGTTCCGGCCGAAAAAGCTGTAGATTTTCTGATGATGCCCATTCTAACAGGTGTGAGGTGATACCTCGTAGTTTTGATTTGCATTTCTCTAATTAGTGACATTGAGCACCTTTTCATGTGCTTCTTGGCCATCTCTATGTCTTCTTGGAAGAAATGTGTATTTAGGTCTTCTGCCCATTTTTGTATTGGGTTGTTTGTTTTTTTTTTAATATTGAGCTGCATGAGCTGTTTATTTATATTGGAGATTAATCCTTTGTCTGTTGATTCATTTGCAAATATTTCTCCTATTCTGAGAGTTGTCTTTTCATCTTGTGTGTAGTTTCCTTTGCTTTGCAAAAGCTTTTACGTTTCATTAGGACCCATTTGTTTATTTTGTTTTTTATTCCGTTACTCTAGGAGGTGCATCAGAAAAGATCATGTTGTGGTTTATGTCCGAGAATTCTTCCTATGTTTTCCTCTAAGTTTTATACTGTCCGGTCTTACATTAAGGTCTCTAATCCATTTTGAATTTATTGTTGTGTATGGTGTTAGGGAGTGTTCGAATTTCATTCTTTTACACGTAGCTGTCTAGTTTTCCCAGCACCACTGATCGAAGAGACTGTCTTTTATCCATTGTATAGTCTTGCCTCCTTTGTCATAGATTAGTTGACCATAGGTGTGTAGGTTTATCTCTGGGCTTTCTTTTTTTTTTTTCTTTTACACCTTTATTGGTATGTAATTGCTTTACAATGGTGTGTTAGCTTCTGCTGTATAACAAAGTGAATCAGCTATACATATACAAATATCACACTGTTGTTGTTTTCTGAGAGACACTCCAGGTCAAGTGATGGTCACCCGAGTCGTCATGGGGGCCCGTTGACCCTGGTTGTCTCTCTGGAGGTTGGGGTTGGAGGGCCTCCTCACTCGAGGTCAGCGTGTCCACGGAGCGATCCCTGCTCTGCAACTTCAGGGCATGGTGGGTGGTTAGGATCACCACGTGGGGTCCTTTTCCCTTAGGAGGGAGCTGGCCTTGTGGGCTGCTGATTTCCAGGTTTTTAGATACCCCCAGTATCCTGGCCGGATGGGGCGGCGGGCCAAGGCCTTGGTGACCGTAGCTTCTCCTACCTGGATGGCATACTTGAGTTGTTACAGTTCAAGTGGTCCCAGTGTTTGCACTAATGCTCCAAGGGCGGTTCACTTTCGACCGAGAATGTAAAGGTCAAAGGGTTTAGCTAAACTAGGGAGTTCCAGGGCAAGGGTCTGAAGTGACTGCTCTTTCCATTCTTGAAAGGCTGCTTCTGGATTCTAGTCAAAAGGATCATCATCTTTTCGTGTCAGTGTTTCTTATAGAGGCCCAGCTATTAGACTGTAGTTAGGGATCCAGATGCAGCAAACCCCGGCCTCCCCAGGAACCCCTAAGCTGTCTTCTAGTTTTAGAAGGGGTAAGGCTGCAAATGGCTTCTTCCCTTTCCTGGGATGGGCTTTTCCGACCTTCTGTGAGAATGCAGTCCAGGCAGGTTACCTTAGTCTGTGATATTTGAGCCTTTTTCTTGGACACCTTCTATCCTTTCTTGGCTAGGCAGTTCAGAGGCCTCCTTAGTAGGGCTGGCGAGCAGAATGTGGTCTGCATATTGAAGGAAGGTTCCCTTCTCCAGAGGTAGATTTTTTAGGTTTTAGTTAAGTTTCCCCATAGACGGTGTGGGGATTTTTGAACCCTTGGGGCAGGACGGCCCCAGCGGTATTGTCTTCGTTGTATGTTGAGTCCTGCCAATCACAGGCCAAAATTTCTTGTGACTCTGGGAATAATGGAATACAGAAGAAGGCATCATCTAAGTCTAATACAGAATACCATGTCCTGGTGGATGGTAGAATGACCAGCAGGGTGTGGGAATTAGGATCTGCTGGATGTATATTCTTGGTGGCTTCACTGACTGTCCTGTCCTGACGTTCTTTACCAGGTACCCAGCAGCCCTCGGGGCTCTCGTGGTCAGGCCCCTTCCAGGATATGGAGCTCACCTGGGCAGTTACCCAGCAGCTCACGGGGCTCTCGTGGTCAGGCCCCTCCCAGGATATGGAGCTCACCTGGACAGGTACCCAGCAGCCCACCGGGCTCTCGTGGTCAGGCCCCTACACGGGTATGGAGCTCACCTGGGCAGGCACCCAGCAAGCCTGGGCACACAGGAACCGTGCACATAGCCCTCATTGCAGAGCGCCCCCAGCCCACCTGTCGGTTGAGCTGACACAGAGCACCTCAGAGCAGGACTTGAACTAAAAAACAGCAGCTCTGACGGGTCTGTGACCCTGGGCATCACTCTGTGCGGCCTCCCTCTGCTTGGTCTTCCAGAGGCTTCCACTGCAGCCGGGGCACCAGGCCTCTGTCTCCACCCGCCACCCCTCCTCTCCCTGACTCCTGGGTTCCTCTCATTAATAGAGGGTCTTCTTGAGGTTGTCTCCCACTCATGGGGCAGCTAAATTGAATAGAAAACAAGCCAGGGCTGCAGCCCCTTGTCTGTCCTGACTCTCAGGAGCCCACACCTCTTCCTTGTACGTGGCCGGTGCAGCAAGGGCCATTTTCTGCAAATGTGAGCCGCTGAGGGGTGAGGATTGGCTGACCCGGCGGGCCAGCCCTCCCCAGGTGTGCCTGGGTTGAGGTCAGTATAAACACCACTCCAGGCAGCAAGAGCCCCTGCAGCTGTGCCTGACGCCATATTTTCTGCCCCGTCAGCAGTGTCGGGGCTGGGCTGGTGGGAGGGAGTGAGGGGCCGTGGCTTTTTGGGTGGCCCGGTGTGAGTGGGGGCTCTGCTGGACTTTCTGCAGGAGTTGCCAGGCTGCCACCTGCTAAAGAAGAGGATGTGTCACCCATACCTGCTGCTGGAATTGCTCGCCGGGCAGAGGTGAGGAAGGAAAAAAGCAGTGGGGGCCGGGCCAGGAGGGGTATCTCAGGCAGGGAAGTGGAAAGCTTCCAGAAGAGCGTCTGGGGCCAGGACCATCCTGGCTGGCCTGCCGGCACCAAGTCGGCCTGCGTGCTGTCGCTGGTGTGGCTCCACGGCCCTTCCTGTAGGCTTTCAAGTCCTTGCACACATTCAGGTGTTTTACCTGGGAAGGGTGGGAACAGTTCAGCAGCAGCTGGCCTGGGGCTCAGCTCCTGTCTACTCACAGACGCCTCGGCACGGTCCCCCAGCTTTGCAATGAGGACGCTCCTTGCGGGGGGCCTGCTGGCTGCATGGGAGATGATTCCCCACCTGTGACCAACTTCAGACTTGTTTAACACTGGAGCAAGTGCCCTGGTAGGGTTTTCCTCTGTATAACTGGTGGGTTCTGATTTTTTTTCTTTCTCTTTTTTGGTTCAAGCTAGGGTTTATTCCTATTTTTTGTATTTATAGATATAAGCATGGAAATAATTCATTCGTATAAATACAGCTTTGGGAAGGGAAGAACTTCTTTTTCTGTTTTATTTTTAAATTTTTATTTATTATTTTAATTTTTAAATTTTATTTTATTTGTTTTTTTATACAGCAGGTTCTTATTGGTTATCTATTTTATACATATAAGTGTGCACA
Source organism: Mesoplodon mirus (assembly GCF_964341445.2). NCBI lineage: Eukaryota > Metazoa > Chordata > Mammalia > Artiodactyla > Ziphiidae > Mesoplodon > Mesoplodon mirus. Next base: position 94,161 of record NW_028294842.1, on the reverse strand, counting down.
TGTGAATCCCAATCTCCCAATTCATCCCACCACCACCCTCACATGGCGTTCCCCCCTTGGTGTCCATAGGTTTGTTCTCTACCTCTGTGTCTCTATTTCTGCCCTGCAAACTGGTTCATCTGTACCATTTTTCTAGGTTCCACATATATGCAGTAATATACAATATTTGTTTTTCTGACTTACTTCACTCTGTATGACAGTCTCTAGATCCATCAATGTCTCTACAAATGACCCAATTTCCTTCCTTTTTATGGCTGAGAAACATTCCATTTTATACATGTACCACATCTTTATCCGTTCGCCTGTCTGTGGGCATTTAGGTGGCTTCCATTCCCTGGCTATTGTAAATAGTGCTGCAATGAACATTGTGGTGAATGTTTCTGTTTGATTTATGGTTTTCTCTGGGTATATACCCAGTAGTGGCGTTGCTGGATCATATGGTAATTCTATTTTTAGATTTTTAAGGAACCTCCATACTATTCTCCATGGTGACTGAATCAATTTACATTCCCACCAATAGTGGAAGAGAGTTCCTTTTCTCCAGCCCTCTTCAGCATTTGTTGTTTGTAGATTTTCTGATGATGCCCATTCTAACAGGTGTGAGGTGATACCTCGTAGTTTTGATTTGCATTTCTCTAATTAGTGACGTTGAGCACCTTTTCATGTGCTTCTTGGCCATCTCTATGTCTTCTTGGAAGAAATGTGTATTTAGGTCTTCTGCCCATTTTTGTATTGGGTTGTTTGTTTTTTTTTTAATATTGAGCTGCATGAGCTGTTTATTTATATTGGAGATTAATCCTTTGTCTGTTGATTCATTTGCAAATATTTCTCCTATTCTGAGAGTTGTCTTTTCATCTTGTGTGTAGTTTCCTTTGCTTTGCAAAAGCTTTTACGTTTCATTAGGACCCATTTGTTTATTTTGTTTTTTATTCCGTTACTCTAGGAGGTGCATCAGAAAAGATCATGTTGTGGTTTATGTCCGAGAATTCTTCCTATGTTTTCCTCTAAGTTTTATACTGTCCGGTCTTACATTAAGGTCTCTAATCCATTTTGAATTTATTGTTGTGTATGGTGTTAGGGAGTGTTCGAATTTCATTCTTTTACACGTAGCTGTCTAGTTTTCCCAGCACCACTGATCGAAGAGACTGTCTTTTATCCATTGTATAGTCTTGCCTCCTTTGTCATAGATTAGTTGACCATAGGTGTGTAGGTTTATCTCTGGGCTTTCTTTTTTTTTTTTCTTTTACACCTTTATTGGTATGTAATTGCTTTACAATGGTGTGTTAGCTTCTGCTGTATAACAAAGTGAATCAGCTATACATATACAAATATCACACTGTTGTTGTTTTCTGAGAGACACTCCAGGTCAAGTGATGGTCACCCGAGTCGTCATGGGGGCCCGTTGACCCTGGTTGTCTCTCTGGAGGTTGGGGTTGGAGGGCCTCCTCACTCGAGGTCAGCGTGTCCACGGAGCGATCCCTGCTCTGCAACTTCAGGGCATGGTGGGTGGTTAGGATCACCACGTGGGGTCCTTTTCCCTTAGGAGGGAGCTGGCCTTGTGGGCTGCTGATTTCCAGGTTTTTAGATACCCCCAGTATCCTGGCCGGATGGGGCGGCGGGCCAAGGCCTTGGTGACCGTAGCTTCTCCTACCTGGATGGCATACTTGAGTTGTTACAGTTCAAGTGGTCCCAGTGTTTGCACTAATGCTCCAAGGGCGGTTCACTTTCGACCGAGAATGTAAAGGTCAAAGGGTTTAGCTAAACTAGGGAGTTCCAGGGCAAGGGTCTGAAGTGACTGCTCTTTCCATTCTTGAAAGGCTGCTTCTGGATTCTAGTCAAAAGGATCATCATCTTTTCGTGTCAGTGTTTCTTATAGAGGCCCAGCTATTAGACTGTAGTTAGGGATCCAGATGCAGCAAACCCCGGCCTCCCCAGGAACCCCTAAGCTGTCTTCTAGTTTTAGAAGGGGTAAGGCTGCAAATGGCTTCTTCCCTTTCCTGGGATGGGCTTTTCCGACCTTCTGTGAGAATGCAGTCCAGGCAGGTTACCTTAGTCTGTGATATTTGAGCCTTTTTCTTGGACACCTTCTATCCTTTCTTGGCTAGGCAGTTCAGAGGCCTCCTTAGTAGGGCTGGCGAGCAGAATGTGGTCTGCATATTGAAGGAAGGTTCCCTTCTCCAGAGGTAGATTTTTTAGGTTTTAGTTAAGTTTCCCCATAGACGGTGTGGGGATTTTTGAACCCTTGGGGCAGGACGGCCCCAGCGGTATTGTCTTCGTTGTATGTTGAGTCCTGCCAATCACAGGCCAAAATTTCTTGTGACTCTGGGAATAATGGAATACAGAAGAAGGCATCATCTAAGTCTAATACAGAATACCATGTCCTGGTGGATGGTAGAATGACCAGCAGGGTGTGGGAATTAGGATCTGCTGGATGTATATTCTTGGTGGCTTCACTGACTGTCCTGTCCTGACGTTCTTTACCAGGTACCCAGCAGCCCTCGGGGCTCTCGTGGTCAGGCCCCTTCCAGGATATGGAGCTCACCTGGGCAGTTACCCAGCAGCTCACGGGGCTCTCGTGGTCAGGCCCCTCCCAGGATATGGAGCTCACCTGGACAGGTACCCAGCAGCCCACCGGGCTCTCGTGGTCAGGCCCCTACACGGGTATGGAGCTCACCTGGGCAGGCACCCAGCAAGCCTGGGCACACAGGAACCGTGCACATAGCCCTCATTGCAGAGCGCCCCCAGCCCACCTGTCGGTTGAGCTGACACAGAGCACCTCAGAGCAGGACTTGAACTAAAAAACAGCAGCTCTGACGGGTCTGTGACCCTGGGCATCACTCTGTGCGGCCTCCCTCTGCTTGGTCTTCCAGAGGCTTCCACTGCAGCCGGGGCACCAGGCCTCTGTCTCCACCCGCCACCCCTCCTCTCCCTGACTCCTGGGTTCCTCTCATTAATAGAGGGTCTTCTTGAGGTTGTCTCCCACTCATGGGGCAGCTAAATTGAATAGAAAACAAGCCAGGGCTGCAGCCCCTTGTCTGTCCTGACTCTCAGGAGCCCACACCTCTTCCTTGTACGTGGCCGGTGCAGCAAGGGCCATTTTCTGCAAATGTGAGCCGCTGAGGGGTGAGGATTGGCTGACCCGGCGGGCCAGCCCTCCCCAGGTGTGCCTGGGTTGAGGTCAGTATAAACACCACTCCAGGCAGCAAGAGCCCCTGCAGCTGTGCCTGACGCCATATTTTCTGCCCCGTCAGCAGTGTCGGGGCTGGGCTGGTGGGAGGGAGTGAGGGGCCGTGGCTTTTTGGGTGGCCCGGTGTGAGTGGGGGCTCTGCTGGACTTTCTGCAGGAGTTGCCAGGCTGCCACCTGCTAAAGAAGAGGATGTGTCACCCATACCTGCTGCTGGAATTGCTCGCCGGGCAGAGGTGAGGAAGGAAAAAAGCAGTGGGGGCCGGGCCAGGAGGGGTATCTCAGGCAGGGAAGTGGAAAGCTTCCAGAAGAGCGTCTGGGGCCAGGACCATCCTGGCTGGCCTGCCGGCACCAAGTCGGCCTGCGTGCTGTCGCTGGTGTGGCTCCACGGCCCTTCCTGTAGGCTTTCAAGTCCTTGCACACATTCAGGTGTTTTACCTGGGAAGGGTGGGAACAGTTCAGCAGCAGCTGGCCTGGGGCTCAGCTCCTGTCTACTCACAGACGCCTCGGCACGGTCCCCCAGCTTTGCAATGAGGACGCTCCTTGCGGGGGGCCTGCTGGCTGCATGGGAGATGATTCCCCACCTGTGACCAACTTCAGACTTGTTTAACACTGGAGCAAGTGCCCTGGTAGGGTTTTCCTCTGTATAACTGGTGGGTTCTGATTTTTTTTCTTTCTCTTTTTTGGTTCAAGCTAGGGTTTATTCCTATTTTTTGTATTTATAGATATAAGCATGGAAATAATTCATTCGTATAAATACAGCTTTGGGAAGGGAAGAACTTCTTTTTCTGTTTTATTTTTAAATTTTTATTTATTATTTTAATTTTTAAATTTTATTTTATTTGTTTTTTTATACAGCAGGTTCTTATTGGTTATCTATTTTATACATATAAGTGTGCACATGTGAATCCCAATCTCCCAATTCATCCCACCACCACCCTCACATGGCGTTCCCCCCTTGGTGTCCATAGGTTTGTTCTCTACCTCTGTGTCTCTATTTCTGCCCTGCAAACTGGTTCATCTGTACCATTTTTCTAGGTTCCACATATATGCAGTAATATACAATATTTGTTTTTCTGACTTACTTCACTCTGTATGACAGTCTCTAGATCCATCAATGTCTCTACAAATGACCCAATTTCCTTCCTTTTTATGGCTGAGAAACATTCCATTTTATACATGTACCACATCTTTATCCGTTCGCCTGTCTGTGGGCATTTAGGTGGCTTCCATTCCCTGGCTATTGTAAATAGTGCTGCAATGAACATTGTGGTGAATGTTTCTGTTTGATTTATGGTTTTCTCTGGGTATATACCCAGTAGTGGCGTTGCTGGATCATATGGTAATTCTATTTTTAGATTTTTAAGGAACCTCCATACTATTCTCCATGGTGACTGAATCAATTTACATTCCCACCAATAGTGGAAGAGAGTTCCTTTTCTCCAGCCCTCTTCAGCATTTGTTGTTTGTAGATTTTCTGATGATGCCCATTCTAACAGGTGTGAGGTGATACCTCGTAGTTTTGATTTGCATTTCTCTAATTAGTGACGTTGAGCACCTTTTCATGTGCTTCTTGGCCATCTCTATGTCTTCTTGGAAGAAATGTGTATTTAGGTCTTCTGCCCATTTTTGTATTGGGTTGTTTGTTTTTTTTTTAATATTGAGCTGCATGAGCTGTTTATTTATATTGGAGATTAATCCTTTGTCTGTTGATTCATTTGCAAATATTTCTCCTATTCTGAGAGTTGTCTTTTCATCTTGTGTGTAGTTTCCTTTGCTTTGCAAAAGCTTTTACGTTTCATTAGGACCCATTTGTTTATTTTGTTTTTTATTCCGTTACTCTAGGAGGTGCATCAGAAAAGATCATGTTGTGGTTTATGTCCGAGAATTCTTCCTATGTTTTCCTCTAAGTTTTATACTGTCCGGTCTTACATTAAGGTCTCTAATCCATTTTGAATTTATTGTTGTGTATGGTGTTAGGGAGTGTTCGAATTTCATTCTTTTACACGTAGCTGTCTAGTTTTCCCAGCACCACTGATCGAAGAGACTGTCTTTTATCCATTGTATAGTCTTGCCTCCTTTGTCATAGATTAGTTGACCATAGGTGTGTAGGTTTATCTCTGGGCTTTCTTTTTTTTTTTCTTTTACACCTTTATTGGTATGTAATTGCTTTACAATGGTGTGTTAGCTTCTGCTGTATAACAAAGTGAATCAGCTATACATATACAAATATCACACTGTTGTTGTTTTCTGAGAGACACTCCAGGTCAAGTGATGGTCACCCGAGTCGTCATGGGGGCCCGTTGACCCTGGTTGTCTCTCTGGAGGTTGGGGTTGGAGGGCCTCCTCACTCGAGGTCAGCGTGTCCACGGAGCGATCCCTGCTCTGCAACTTCAGGGCATGGTGGGTGGTTAGGCTCACCACGTGGGGTCCTTTTCCCTTAGGAGGGAGCTGGCCTTGTGGGCTGCTGATTTCCAGGTTTTTAGATACCCCCAGTATCCTGGCCGGATGGGGCGGCGGGCCAAGGCCTTGGTGACCGTAGCTTCTCCTACCTGGATGGCATACTTGAGTTGTTACAGTTCAAGTGGTCCCAGTGTTTGCACTAATGCTCCAAGGGCGGTTCACTTTCGACCGAGAATGTAAAGGTCAAAGGGTTTAGCTAAACTAGGGAGTTCCAGGGCAAGGGTCTGAAGTGACTGCTCTTTCCATTCTTGAAAGGCTGCTTCTGGATTCTAGTCAAAAGGATCATCATCTTTTCGTGTCAGTGTTTCTTATAGAGGCCCAGCTATTAGACTGTAGTTAGGGATCCAGATGCAGCAAACCCCGGCCTCCCCAGGAACCCCTAAGCTGTCTTCTAGTTTTAGAAGGGGTAAGGCTGCAAATGGCTTCTTCCCTTTCCTGGGATGGGCTTTTCCGACCTTCTGTGAGAATGCAGTCCAGGCAGGTTACCTTAGTCTGTGATATTTGAGCCTTTTTCTTGGACACCTTCTATCCTTTCTTGGCTAGGCAGTTCAGAGGCCTCCTTAGTAGGGCTGGCGAGCAGAATGTGGTCTGCATATTGAAGGAAGGTTCCCTTCTCCAGAGGTAGATTTTTTAGGTTTTAGTTAAGTTTCCCCATAGACGGTGTGGGGATTTTTGAACCCTTGGGGCAGGACGGCCCCAGCGGTATTGTCTTCGTTGTATGTTGAGTCCTGCCAATCACAGGCCAAAATTTCTTGTGACTCTGGGAATAATGGAATACAGAAGAAGGCATCATCTAAGTCTAATACAGAATACCATGTCCTGGTGGATGGTAGAATGACCAGCAGGGTGTGGGAATTAGGATCTGCTGGATGTATATTCTTGGTGGCTTCACTGACTGTCCTGTCCTGACGTTCTTTACCAGGTACCCAGCAGCCCTCGGGGCTCTCGTGGTCAGGCCCCTTCCAGGATATGGAGCTCACCTGGGCAGTTACCCAGCAGCTCACGGGGCTCTCGTGGTCAGGCCCCTCCCAGGATATGGAGCTCACCTGGACAGGTACCCAGCAGCCCACCGGGCTCTCGTGGTCAGGCCCCTACACGGGTATGGAGCTCACCTGGGCAGGCACCCAGCAAGCCTGGGCACACAGGAACCGTGCACATAGCCCTCATTGCAGAGCGCCCCCAGCCCACCTGTCGGTTGAGCTGACACAGAGCACCTCAGAGCAGGACTTGAACTAAAAAACAGCAGCTCTGACGGGTCTGTGACCCTGGGCATCACTCTGTGCGGCCTCCCTCTGCTTGGTCTTCCAGAGGCTTCCACTGCAGCCGGGGCACCAGGCCTCTGTCTCCACCCGCCACCCCTCCTCTCCCTGACTCCTGGGTTCCTCTCATTAATAGAGGGTCTTCTTGAGGTTGTCTCCCACTCATGGGGCAGCTAAATTGAATAGAAAACAAGCCAGGGCTGCAGCCCCTTGTCTGTCCTGACTCTCAGGAGCCCACACCTCTTCCTTGTACGTGGCCGGTGCAGCAAGGGCCATTTTCTGCAAATGTGAGCCGCTGAGGGGTGAGGATTGGCTGACCCGGCGGGCCAGCCCTCCCCAGGTGTGCCTGGGTTGAGGTCAGTATAAACACCACTCCAGGCAGCAAGAGCCCCTGCAGCTGTGCCTGACGCCATATTTTCTGCCCCGTCAGCAGTGTCGGGGCTGGGCTGGTGGGAGGGAGTGAGGGGCCGTGGCTTTTTGGGTGGCCCGGTGTGAGTGGGGGCTCTGCTGGACTTTCTGCAGGAGTTGCCAGGCTGCCACCTGCTAAAGAAGAGGATGTGTCACCCATACCTGCTGCTGGAATTGCTCGCCGGGCAGAGGTGAGGAAGGAAAAAAGCAGTGGGGGCCGGGCCAGGAGGGGTATCTCAGGCAGGGAAGTGGAAAGCTTCCAGAAGAGCGTCTGGGGCCAGGACCATCCTGGCTGGCCTGCCGGCACCAAGTCGGCCTGCGTGCTGTCGCTGGTGTGGCTCCACGGCCCTTCCTGTAGGCTTTCAAGTCCTTGCACACATTCAGGTGTTTTACCTGGGAAGGGTGGGAACAGTTCAGCAGCAGCTGGCCTGGGGCTCAGCTCCTGTCTACTCACAGACGCCTCGGCACGGTCCCCCAGCTTTGCAATGAGGACGCTCCTTGCGGGGGGCCTGCTGGCTGCATGGGAGATGATTCCCCACCTGTGACCAACTTCAGACTTGTTTAACACTGGAGCAAGTGCCCTGGTAGGGTTTTCCTCTGTATAACTGGTGGGTTCTGATTTTTTTTCTTTCTCTTTTTTGGTTCAAGCTAGGGTTTATTCCTATTTTTTGTATTTATAGATATAAGCATGGAAATAATTCATTCGTATAAATACAGCTTTGGGAAGGGAAGAACTTCTTTTTCTGTTTTATTTTTAAAATTTTATTTATTATTTTAATTTTTAAATTTTATTTTATTTGTTTTTTTATACAGCAGGTTCTTATTGGTTATCTATTTTATACATATAAGTGTGCACATGTGAATCCCAATCTCCCAATTCATCCCACCACCACCCTCACATGGCGTTCCCCCCTTGGTGTCCATAGGTTTGTTCTCTACCTCTGTGTCTCTATTTCTGCCCTGCAAACTGGTTCATCTGTACCATTTTTCTAGGTTCCACATATATGCAGTAATATACAATATTTGTTTTTCTGACTTACTTCACTCTGTATGACAGTCTCTAGATCCATCAATGTCTCTACAAATGACCCAATTTCCTTCCTTTTTATGGCTGAGAAACATTCCATTTTATACATGTACCACATCTTTATCCGTTCGCCTGTCTGTGGGCATTTAGGTGGCTTCCATTCCCTGGCTATTGTAAATAGTGCTGCAATGAACATTGTGGTGAATGTTTCTGTTTGATTTATGGTTTTCTCTGGGTATATACCCAGTAGTGGCGTTGCTGGATCATATGGTAATTCTATTTTTAGATTTTTAAGGAACCTCCATACTATTCTCCATGGTGACTGAATCAATTTACATTCCCACCAATAGTGGAAGAGAGTTCCTTTTCTCCAGCCCTCTTCAGCATTTGTTGTTTGTAGATTTTCTGATGATGCCCATTCTAACAGGTGTGAGGTGATACCTCGTAGTTTTGATTTGCATTTCTCTAATTAGTGACGTTGAGCACCTTTTCATGTGCTTCTTGGCCATCTCTATGTCTTCTTGGAAGAAATGTGTATTTAGGTCTTCTGCCCATTTTTGTATTGGGTTGTTTGTTTTTTTTTTAATATTGAGCTGCATGAGCTGTTTATTTATATTGGAGATTAATCCTTTGTCTGTTGATTCATTTGCAAATATTTCTCCTATTCTGAGAGTTGTCTTTTCATCTTGTGTGTAGTTTCCTTTGCTTTGCAAAAGCTTTTACGTTTCATTAGGACCCATTTGTTTATTTTGTTTTTTATTCCGTTACTCTAGGAGGTGCATCAGAAAAGATCATGTTGTGGTTTATGTCCGAGAATTCTTCCTATGTTTTCCTCTAAGTTTTATACTGTCCGGTCTTACATTAAGGTCTCTAATCCATTTTGAATTTATTGTTGTGTATGGTGTTAGGGAGTGTTCGAATTTCATTCTTTTACACGTAGCTGTCTAGTTTTCCCAGCACCACTGATCGAAGAGACTGTCTTTTATCCATTGTATAGTCTTGCCTCCTTTGTCATAGATTAGTTGACCATAGGTGTGTAGGTTTATCTCTGGGCTTTCTTTTTTTTTTTCTTTTACACCTTTATTGGTATGTAATTGCTTTACAATGGTGTGTTAGCTTCTGCTGTATAACAAAGTGAATCAGCTATACATATACAAATATCACACTGTTGTTGTTTTCTGAGAGACACTCCAGGTCAAGTGATGGTCACCCGAGTCGTCATGGGGGCCCGTTGACCCTGGTTGTCTCTCTGGAGGTTGGGGTTGGAGGGCCTCCTCACTCGAGGTCAGCGTGTCCACGGAGCGATCCCTGCTCTGCAACTTCAGGGCATGGTGGGTGGTTAGGATCACCACGTGGGGTCCTTTTCCCTTAGGAGGGAGCTGGCCTTGTGGGCTGCTGATTTCCAGGTTTTTAGATACCCCCAGTATCCTGGCCGGATGGGGCGGCGGGCCAAGGCCTTGGTGACCGTAGCTTCTCCTACCTGGATGGCATACTTGAGTTGTTACAGTTCAAGTGGTCCCAGTGTTTGCACTAATGCTCCAAGGGCGGTTCACTTTCGACCGAGAATGTAAAGGTCAAAGGGTTTAGCTAAACTAGGGAGTTCCAGGGCAAGGGTCTGAAGTGACTGCTCTTTCCATTCTTGAAAGGCTGCTTCTGGATTCTAGTCAAAAGGATCATCATCTTTTCGTGTCAGTGTTTCTTATAGAGGCCCAGCTATTAGACTGTAGTTAGGGATCCAGATGCAGCAAACCCCGGCCTCCCCAGGAACCCCTAAGCTGTCTTCTAGTTTTAGAAGGGGTAAGGCTGCAAATGGCTTCTTCCCTTTCCTGGGATGGGCTTTTCCGACCTTCTGTGAGAATGCAGTCCAGGCAGGTTACCTTAGTCTGTGATATTTGAGCCTTTTTCTTGGACACCTTCTATCCTTTCTTGGCTAGGCAGTTCAGAGGCCTCCTTAGTAGGGCTGGCGAGCAGAATGTGGTCTGCATATTGAAGGAAGGTTCCCTTCTCCAGAGGTAGATTTTTTAGGTTTTAGTTAAGTTTCCCCATAGACGGTGTGGGGATTTTTGAACCCTTGGGGCAGGACGGCCCCAGCGGTATTGTCTTCGTTGTATGTTGAGTCCTGCCAATCACAGGCCAAAATTTCTTGTGACTCTGGGAATAATGGAATACAGAAGAAGGCATCATCTAAGTCTAATACAGAATACCATGTCCTGGTGGATGGTAGAATGACCAGCAGGGTGTGGGAATTAGGATCTGCTGGATGTATATTCTTGGTGGCTTCACTGACTGTCCTGTCCTGACGTTCTTTACCAGGTACCCAGCAGCCCTCGGGGCTCTCGTGGTCAGGCCCCTTCCAGGATATGGAGCTCACCTGGGCAGTTACCCAGCAGCTCACGGGGCTCTCGTGGTCAGGCCCCTCCCAGGATATGGAGCTCACCTGGACAGGTACCCAGCAGCCCACCGGGCTCTCGTGGTCAGGCCCCTACACGGGTATGGAGCTCACCTGGGCAGGCACCCAGCAAGCCTGGGCACACAGGAACCGTGCACATAGCCCTCATTGCAGAGCGCCCCCAGCCCACCTGTCGGTTGAGCTGACACAGAGCACCTCAGAGCAGGACTTGAACTAAAAAACAGCAGCTCTGACGGGTCTGTGACCCTGGGCATCACTCTGTGCGGCCTCCCTCTGCTTGGTCTTCCAGAGGCTTCCACTGCAGCCGGGGCACCAGGCCTCTGTCTCCACCCGCCACCCCTCCTCTCCCTGACTCCTGGGTTCCTCTCATTAATAGAGGGTCTTCTTGAGGTTGTCTCCCACTCATGGGGCAGCTAAATTGAATAGAAAACAAGCCAGGGCTGCAGCCCCTTGTCTGTCCTGACTCTCAGGAGCCCACACCTCTTCCTTGTACGTGGCCGGTGCAGCAAGGGCCATTTTCTGCAAATGTGAGCCGCTGAGGGGTGAGGATTGGCTGACCCGGCGGGCCAGCCCTCCCCAGGTGTGCCTGGGTTGAGGTCAGTATAAACACCACTCCAGGCAGCAAGAGCCCCTGCAGCTGTGCCTGACGCCATATTTTCTGCCCCGTCAGCAGTGTCGGGGCTGGGCTGGTGGGAGGGAGTGAGGGGCCGTGGCTTTTTGGGTGGCCCGGTGTGAGTGGGGGCTCTGCTGGACTTTCTGCAGGAGTTGCCAGGCTGCCACCTGCTAAAGAAGAGGATGTGTCACCCATACCTGCTGCTGGAATTGCTCGCCGGGCAGAGGTGAGGAAGGAAAAAAGCAGTGGGGGCCGGGCCAGGAGGGGTATCTCAGGCAGGGAAGTGGAAAGCTTCCAGAAGAGCGTCTGGGGCCAGGACCATCCTGGCTGGCCTGCCGGCACCAAGTCGGCCTGCGTGCTGTCGCTGGTGTGGCTCCACGGCCCTTCCTGTAGGCTTTCAAGTCCTTGCACACATTCAGGTGTTTTACCTGGGAAGGGTGGGAACAGTTCAGCAGCAGCTGGCCTGGGGCTCAGCTCCTGTCTACTCACAGACGCCTCGGCACGGTCCCCCAGCTTTGCAATGAGGACGCTCCTTGCGGGGGGCCTGCTGGCTGCATGGGAGATGATTCCCCACCTGTGACCAACTTCAGACTTGTTTAACACTGGAGCAAGTGCCCTGGTAGGGTTTTCCTCTGTATAACTGGTGGGTTCTGATTTTTTTTCTTTCTCTTTTTTGGTTCAAGCTAGGGTTTATTCCTATTTTTTGTATTTATAGATATAAGCATGGAAATAATTCATTCGTATAAATACAGCTTTGGGAAGGGAAGAACTTCTTTTTCTGTTTTATTTTTAAAATTTTATTTATTATTTTAATTTTTAAATTTTATTTTATTTGTTTTTTTATACAGCAGGTTCTTATTGGTTATCTATTTTATACATATAAGTGTGCACATGTGAATCCCAATCTCCCAATTCATCCCACCACCACCCTCACATGGCGTTCCCCCCTTGGTGTCCATAGGTTTGTTCTCTACCTCTGTGTCTCTATTTCTGCCCTGCAAACTGGTTCATCTGTACCATTTTTCTAGGTTCCACATATATGCAGTAATATACAATATTTGTTTTTCTGACTTACTTCACTCTGTATGACAGTCTCTAGATCCATCAATGTCTCTACAAATGACCCAATTTCCTTCCTTTTTATGGCTGAGAAACATTCCATTTTATACATGTACCACATCTTTATCCGTTCGCCTGTCTGTGGGCATTTAGGTGGCTTCCATTCCCTGGCTATTGTAAATAGTGCTGCAATGAACATTGTGGTGAATGTTTCTGTTTGATTTATGGTTTTCTCTGGGTATATACCCAGTAGTGGCGTTGCTGGATCATATGGTAATTCTATTTTTAGATTTTTAAGGAACCTCCATACTATTCTCCATGGTGACTGAATCAATTTACATTCCCACCAATAGTGGAAGAGAGTTCCTTTTCTCCAGCCCTCTTCAGCATTTGTTGTTTGTAGATTTTCTGATGATGCCCATTCTAACAGGTGTGAGGTGATACCTCGTAGTTTTGATTTGCATTTCTCTAATTAGTGACGTTGAGCACCTTTTCATGTGCTTCTTGGCCATCTCTATGTCTTCTTGGAAGAAATGTGTATTTAGGTCTTCTGCCCATTTTTGTATTGGGTTGTTTGTTTTTTTTTTAATATTGAGCTGCATGAGCTGTTTATTTATATTGGAGATTAATCCTTTGTCTGTTGATTCATTTGCAAATATTTCTCCTATTCTGAGAGTTGTCTTTTCATCTTGTGTGTAGTTTCCTTTGCTTTGCAAAAGCTTTTACGTTTCATTAGGACCCATTTGTTTATTTTGTTTTTTATTCCGTTACTCTAGGAGGTGCATCAGAAAAGATCATGTTGTGGTTTATGTCCGAGAATTCTTCCTATGTTTTCCTCTAAGTTTTATACTGTCCGGTCTTACATTAAGGTCTCTAATCCATTTTGAATTTATTGTTGTGTATGGTGTTAGGGAGTGTTCGAATTTCATTCTTTTACACGTAGCTGTCTAGTTTTCCCAGCACCACTGATCGAAGAGACTGTCTTTTATCCATTGTATAGTCTTGCCTCCTTTGTCATAGATTAGTTGACCATAGGTGTGTAGGTTTATCTCTGGGCTTTCTTTTTTTTTTTCTTTTACACCTTTATTGGTATGTAATTGCTTTACAATGGTGTGTTAGCTTCTGCTGTATAACAAAGTGAATCAGCTATACATATACAAATATCACACTGTTGTTGTTTTCTGAGAGACACTCCAGGTCAAGTGATGGTCACCCGAGTCGTCATGGGGGCCCGTTGACCCTGGTTGTCTCTCTGGAGGTTGGGGTTGGAGGGCCTCCTCACTCGAGGTCAGCGTGTCCACGGAGCGATCCCTGCTCTGCAACTTCAGGGCATGGTGGGTGGTTAGGATCACCACGTGGGGTCCTTTTCCCTTAGGAGGGAGCTGGCCTTGTGGGCTGCTGATTTCCAGGTTTTTAGATACCCCCAGTATCCTGGCCGGATGGGGCGGCGGGCCAAGGCCTTGGTGACCGTAGCTTCTCCTACCTGGATGGCATACTTGAGTTGTTACAGTTCAAGTGGTCCCAGTGTTTGCACTAATGCTCCAAGGGCGGTTCACTTTCGACCGAGAATGTAAAGGTCAAAGGGTTTAGCTAAACTAGGGAGTTCCAGGGCAAGGGTCTGAAGTGACTGCTCTTTCCATTCTTGAAAGGCTGCTTCTGGATTCTAGTCAAAAGGATCATCATCTTTTCGTGTCAGTGTTTCTTATAGAGGCCCAGCTATTAGACTGTAGTTAGGGATCCAGATGCAGCAAACCCCGGCCTCCCCAGGAACCCCTAAGCTGTCTTCTAGTTTTAGAAGGGGTAAGGCTGCAAATGGCTTCTTCCCTTTCCTGGGATGGGCTTTTCCGACCTTCTGTGAGAATGCAGTCCAGGCAGGTTACCTTAGTCTGTGATATTTGAGCCTTTTTCTTGGACACCTTCTATCCTTTCTTGGCTAGGCAGTTCAGAGGCCTCCTTAGTAGGGCTGGCGAGCAGAATGTGGTCTGCATATTGAAGGAAGGTTCCCTTCTCCAGAGGTAGATTTTTTAGGTTTTAGTTAAGTTTCCCCATAGACGGTGTGGGGATTTTTGAACCCTTGGGGCAGGACGGCCCCAGCGGTATTGTCTTCGTTGTATGTTGAGTCCTGCCAATCACAGGCCAAAATTTCTTGTGACTCTGGGAATAATGGAATACAGAAGAAGGCATCATCTAAGTCTAATACAGAATACCATGTCCTGGTGGATGGTAGAATGACCAGCAGGGTGTGGGAATTAGGATCTGCTGGATGTATATTCTTGGTGGCTTCACTGACTGTCCTGTCCTGACGTTCTTTACCAGGTACCCAGCAGCCCTCGGGGCTCTCGTGGTCAGGCCCCTTCCAGGATATGGAGCTCACCTGGGCAGTTACCCAGCAGCTCACGGGGCTCTCGTGGTCAGGCCCCTCCCAGGATATGGAGCTCACCTGGACAGGTACCCAGCAGCCCACCGGGCTCTCGTGGTCAGGCCCCTACACGGGTATGGAGCTCACCTGGGCAGGCACCCAGCAAGCCTGGGCACACAGGAACCGTGCACATAGCCCTCATTGCAGAGCGCCCCCAGCCCACCTGTCGGTTGAGCTGACACAGAGCACCTCAGAGCAGGACTTGAACTAAAAAACAGCAGCTCTGACGGGTCTGTGACCCTGGGCATCACTCTGTGCGGCCTCCCTCTGCTTGGTCTTCCAGAGGCTTCCACTGCAGCCGGGGCACCAGGCCTCTGTCTCCACCCGCCACCCCTCCTCTCCCTGACTCCTGGGTTCCTCTCATTAATAGAGGGTCTTCTTGAGGTTGTCTCCCACTCATGGGGCAGCTAAATTGAATAGAAAACAAGCCAGGGCTGCAGCCCCTTGTCTGTCCTGACTCTCAGGAGCCCACACCTCTTCCTTGTACGTGGCCGGTGCAGCAAGGGCCATTTTCTGCAAATGTGAGCCGCTGAGGGGTGAGGATTGGCTGACCCGGCGGGCCAGCCCTCCCCAGGTGTGCCTGGGTTGAGGTCAGTATAAACACCACTCCAGGCAGCAAGAGCCCCTGCAGCTGTGCCTGACGCCATATTTTCTGCCCCGTCAGCAGTGTCGGGGCTGGGCTGGTGGGAGGGAGTGAGGGGCCGTGGCTTTTTGGGTGGCCCGGTGTGAGTGGGGGCTCTGCTGGACTTTCTGCAGGAGTTGCCAGGCTGCCACCTGCTAAAGAAGAGGATGTGTCACCCATACCTGCTGCTGGAATTGCTCGCCGGGCAGAGGTGAGGAAGGAAAAAAGCAGTGGGGGCCGGGCCAGGAGGGGTATCTCAGGCAGGGAAGTGGAAAGCTTCCAGAAGAGCGTCTGGGGCCAGGACCATCCTGGCTGGCCTGCCGGCACCAAGTCGGCCTGCGTGCTGTCGCTGGTGTGGCTCCACGGCCCTTCCTGTAGGCTTTCAAGTCCTTGCACACATTCAGGTGTTTTACCTGGGAAGGGTGGGAACAGTTCAGCAGCAGCTGGCCTGGGGCTCAGCTCCTGTCTACTCACAGACGCCTCGGCACGGTCCCCCAGCTTTGCAATGAGGACGCTCCTTGCGGGGGGCCTGCTGGCTGCATGGGAGATGATTCCCCACCTGTGACCAACTTCAGACTTGTTTAACACTGGAGCAAGTGCCCTGGTAGGGTTTTCCTCTGTATAACTGGTGGGTTCTGATTTTTTTTCTTTCTCTT
Source organism: Mesoplodon mirus (assembly GCF_964341445.2). Lineage (NCBI taxonomy): Eukaryota > Metazoa > Chordata > Mammalia > Artiodactyla > Ziphiidae > Mesoplodon > Mesoplodon mirus. The sequence continues at coordinate 78,041 of NW_028294842.1, read as the reverse complement.
TTTTGGTTCAAGCTAGGGTTTATTCCTATTTTTTGTATTTATAGATATAAGCATGGAAATAATTCATTCGTATAAATACAGCTTTGGGAAGGGAAGAACTTCTTTTTCTGTTTTATTTTTAAATTTTTATTTATTATTTTAATTTTTAAATTTTATTTTATTTGTTTTTTTATACAGCAGGTTCTTATTGGTTATCTATTTTATACATATAAGTGTGCACATGTGAATCCCAATCTCCCAATTCATCCCACCACCACCCTCACATGGCGTTCCCCCCTTGGTGTCCATAGGTTTGTTCTCTACCTCTGTGTCTCTATTTCTGCCCTGCAAACTGGTTCATCTGTACCATTTTTCTAGGTTCCACATATATGCAGTAATATACAATATTTGTTTTTCTGACTTACTTCACTCTGTATGACAGTCTCTAGATCCATCAATGTCTCTACAAATGACCCAATTTCCTTCCTTTTTATGGCTGAGAAACATTCCATTTTATACATGTACCACATCTTTATCCGTTCGCCTGTCTGTGGGCATTTAGGTGGCTTCCATTCCCTGGCTATTGTAAATAGTGCTGCAATGAACATTGTGGTGAATGTTTCTGTTTGATTTATGGTTTTCTCTGGGTATATACCCAGTAGTGGCGTTGCTGGATCATATGGTAATTCTATTTTTAGATTTTTAAGGAACCTCCATACTATTCTCCATGGTGACTGAATCAATTTACATTCCCACCAATAGTGGAAGAGAGTTCCTTTTCTCCAGCCCTCTTCAGCATTTGTTGTTTGTAGATTTTCTGATGATGCCCATTCTAACAGGTGTGAGGTGATACCTCGTAGTTTTGATTTGCATTTCTCTAATTAGTGACGTTGAGCACCTTTTCATGTGCTTCTTGGCCATCTCTATGTCTTCTTGGAAGAAATGTGTATTTAGGTCTTCTGCCCATTTTTGTATTGGGTTGTTTGTTTTTTTTTTAATATTGAGCTGCATGAGCTGTTTATTTATATTGGAGATTAATCCTTTGTCTGTTGATTCATTTGCAAATATTTCTCCTATTCTGAGAGTTGTCTTTTCATCTTGTGTGTAGTTTCCTTTGCTTTGCAAAAGCTTTTACGTTTCATTAGGACCCATTTGTTTATTTTGTTTTTTATTCCGTTACTCTAGGAGGTGCATCAGAAAAGATCATGTTGTGGTTTATGTCCGAGAATTCTTCCTATGTTTTCCTCTAAGTTTTATACTGTCCGGTCTTACATTAAGGTCTCTAATCCATTTTGAATTTATTGTTGTGTATGGTGTTAGGGAGTGTTCGAATTTCATTCTTTTACACGTAGCTGTCTAGTTTTCCCAGCACCACTGATCGAAGAGACTGTCTTTTATCCATTGTATAGTCTTGCCTCCTTTGTCATAGATTAGTTGACCATAGGTGTGTAGGTTTATCTCTGGGCTTTCTTTTTTTTTTTCTTTTACACCTTTATTGGTATGTAATTGCTTTACAATGGTGTGTTAGCTTCTGCTGTATAACAAAGTGAATCAGCTATACATATACAAATATCACACTGTTGTTGTTTTCTGAGAGACACTCCAGGTCAAGTGATGGTCACCCGAGTCGTCATGGGGGCCCGTTGACCCTGGTTGTCTCTCTGGAGGTTGGGGTTGGAGGGCCTCCTCACTCGAGGTCAGCGTGTCCACGGAGCGATCCCTGCTCTGCAACTTCAGGGCATGGTGGGTGGTTAGGCTCACCACGTGGGGTCCTTTTCCCTTAGGAGGGAGCTGGCCTTGTGGGCTGCTGATTTCCAGGTTTTTAGATACCCCCAGTATCCTGGCCGGATGGGGCGGCGGGCCAAGGCCTTGGTGACCGTAGCTTCTCCTACCTGGATGGCATACTTGAGTTGTTACAGTTCAAGTGGTCCCAGTGTTTGCACTAATGCTCCAAGGGCGGTTCACTTTCGACCGAGAATGTAAAGGTCAAAGGGTTTAGCTAAACTAGGGAGTTCCAGGGCAAGGGTCTGAAGTGACTGCTCTTTCCATTCTTGAAAGGCTGCTTCTGGATTCTAGTCAAAAGGATCATCATCTTTTCGTGTCAGTGTTTCTTATAGAGGCCCAGCTATTAGACTGTAGTTAGGGATCCAGATGCAGCAAACCCCGGCCTCCCCAGGAACCCCTAAGCTGTCTTCTAGTTTTAGAAGGGGTAAGGCTGCAAATGGCTTCTTCCCTTTCCTGGGATGGGCTTTTCCGACCTTCTGTGAGAATGCAGTCCAGGCAGGTTACCTTAGTCTGTGATATTTGAGCCTTTTTCTTGGACACCTTCTATCCTTTCTTGGCTAGGCAGTTCAGAGGCCTCCTTAGTAGGGCTGGCGAGCAGAATGTGGTCTGCATATTGAAGGAAGGTTCCCTTCTCCAGAGGTAGATTTTTTAGGTTTTAGTTAAGTTTCCCCATAGACGGTGTGGGGATTTTTGAACCCTTGGGGCAGGACGGCCCCAGCGGTATTGTCTTCGTTGTATGTTGAGTCCTGCCAATCACAGGCCAAAATTTCTTGTGACTCTGGGAATAATGGAATACAGAAGAAGGCATCATCTAAGTCTAATACAGAATACCATGTCCTGGTGGATGGTAGAATGACCAGCAGGGTGTGGGAATTAGGATCTGCTGGATGTATATTCTTGGTGGCTTCACTGACTGTCCTGTCCTGACGTTCTTTACCAGGTACCCAGCAGCCCTCGGGGCTCTCGTGGTCAGGCCCCTTCCAGGATATGGAGCTCACCTGGGCAGTTACCCAGCAGCTCACGGGGCTCTCGTGGTCAGGCCCCTCCCAGGATATGGAGCTCACCTGGACAGGTACCCAGCAGCCCACCGGGCTCTCGTGGTCAGGCCCCTACACGGGTATGGAGCTCACCTGGGCAGGCACCCAGCAAGCCTGGGCACACAGGAACCGTGCACATAGCCCTCATTGCAGAGCGCCCCCAGCCCACCTGTCGGTTGAGCTGACACAGAGCACCTCAGAGCAGGACTTGAACTAAAAAACAGCAGCTCTGACGGGTCTGTGACCCTGGGCATCACTCTGTGCGGCCTCCCTCTGCTTGGTCTTCCAGAGGCTTCCACTGCAGCCGGGGCACCAGGCCTCTGTCTCCACCCGCCACCCCTCCTCTCCCTGACTCCTGGGTTCCTCTCATTAATAGAGGGTCTTCTTGAGGTTGTCTCCCACTCATGGGGCAGCTAAATTGAATAGAAAACAAGCCAGGGCTGCAGCCCCTTGTCTGTCCTGACTCTCAGGAGCCCACACCTCTTCCTTGTACGTGGCCGGTGCAGCAAGGGCCATTTTCTGCAAATGTGAGCCGCTGAGGGGTGAGGATTGGCTGACCCGGCGGGCCAGCCCTCCCCAGGTGTGCCTGGGTTGAGGTCAGTATAAACACCACTCCAGGCAGCAAGAGCCCCTGCAGCTGTGCCTGACGCCATATTTTCTGCCCCGTCAGCAGTGTCGGGGCTGGGCTGGTGGGAGGGAGTGAGGGGCCGTGGCTTTTTGGGTGGCCCGGTGTGAGTGGGGGCTCTGCTGGACTTTCTGCAGGAGTTGCCAGGCTGCCACCTGCTAAAGAAGAGGATGTGTCACCCATACCTGCTGCTGGAATTGCTCGCCGGGCAGAGGTGAGGAAGGAAAAAAGCAGTGGGGGCCGGGCCAGGAGGGGTATCTCAGGCAGGGAAGTGGAAAGCTTCCAGAAGAGCGTCTGGGGCCAGGACCATCCTGGCTGGCCTGCCGGCACCAAGTCGGCCTGCGTGCTGTCGCTGGTGTGGCTCCACGGCCCTTCCTGTAGGCTTTCAAGTCCTTGCACACATTCAGGTGTTTTACCTGGGAAGGGTGGGAACAGTTCAGCAGCAGCTGGCCTGGGGCTCAGCTCCTGTCTACTCACAGACGCCTCGGCACGGTCCCCCAGCTTTGCAATGAGGACGCTCCTTGCGGGGGGCCTGCTGGCTGCATGGGAGATGATTCCCCACCTGTGACCAACTTCAGACTTGTTTAACACTGGAGCAAGTGCCCTGGTAGGGTTTTCCTCTGTATAACTGGTGGGTTCTGATTTTTTTTCTTTCTCTTTTTTGGTTCAAGCTAGGGTTTATTCCTATTTTTTGTATTTATAGATATAAGCATGGAAATAATTCATTCGTATAAATACAGCTTTGGGAAGGGAAGAACTTCTTTTTCTGTTTTATTTTTAAAATTTTATTTATTATTTTAATTTTTAAATTTTATTTTATTTGTTTTTTTATACAGCAGGTTCTTATTGGTTATCTATTTTATACATATAAGTGTGCACATGTGAATCCCAATCTCCCAATTCATCCCACCACCACCCTCACATGGCGTTCCCCCCTTGGTGTCCATAGGTTTGTTCTCTACCTCTGTGTCTCTATTTCTGCCCTGCAAACTGGTTCATCTGTACCATTTTTCTAGGTTCCACATATATGCAGTAATATACAATATTTGTTTTTCTGACTTACTTCACTCTGTATGACAGTCTCTAGATCCATCAATGTCTCTACAAATGACCCAATTTCCTTCCTTTTTATGGCTGAGAAACATTCCATTTTATACATGTACCACATCTTTATCCGTTCGCCTGTCTGTGGGCATTTAGGTGGCTTCCATTCCCTGGCTATTGTAAATAGTGCTGCAATGAACATTGTGGTGAATGTTTCTGTTTGATTTATGGTTTTCTCTGGGTATATACCCAGTAGTGGCGTTGCTGGATCATATGGTAATTCTATTTTTAGATTTTTAAGGAACCTCCATACTATTCTCCATGGTGACTGAATCAATTTACATTCCCACCAATAGTGGAAGAGAGTTCCTTTTCTCCAGCCCTCTTCAGCATTTGTTGTTTGTAGATTTTCTGATGATGCCCATTCTAACAGGTGTGAGGTGATACCTCGTAGTTTTGATTTGCATTTCTCTAATTAGTGACGTTGAGCACCTTTTCATGTGCTTCTTGGCCATCTCTATGTCTTCTTGGAAGAAATGTGTATTTAGGTCTTCTGCCCATTTTTGTATTGGGTTGTTTGTTTTTTTTTAATATTGAGCTGCATGAGCTGTTTATTTATATTGGAGATTAATCCTTTGTCTGTTGATTCATTTGCAAATATTTCTCCTATTCTGAGAGTTGTCTTTTCATCTTGTGTGTAGTTTCCTTTGCTTTGCAAAAGCTTTTACGTTTCATTAGGACCCATTTGTTTATTTTGTTTTTTATTCCGTTACTCTAGGAGGTGCATCAGAAAAGATCATGTTGTGGTTTATGTCCGAGAATTCTTCCTATGTTTTCCTCTAAGTTTTATACTGTCCGGTCTTACATTAAGGTCTCTAATCCATTTTGAATTTATTGTTGTGTATGGTGTTAGGGAGTGTTCGAATTTTGTCTTTTTTTCTCTTTCTACACTTTCTGTGTAGGAAAGGCTCTAAGTCCATCCACCTCACTACAGATAGCTCAGTCTTGTTTCTTTTTAAGGCTGAGTAATATTCCATTGTATATATATGCCAGATCTTCTTTATCCATTCATCTCTTGATGGATACTTATGTTGCTTCCATGTCCTGGCCATTGTTAATAGAGCTTCAGTGAACATTGTTGTACATAACTGTTTTTGAATTATGATTTTCTCAGGGTAAATGCCCAGTAGTTGGATTGCTGGTTGGTATGGTACTTCTGTTGTTAGTTTGAATTTTAGTCTTGTTCCTGTATTCCATAAATTTAAGTACTTTGTGTTTCCAATTTTGTTTGCTTTAAGATTTCCTTTCAATTTCCCTTTTGATTTATTCCTGTCTGCACTGGCTATTCAGGATCTTATTCAATTTCTAAGTGTTCTTGAATTTTCAATTATTCTTTTTAATATTGAATTTCAGTTTCATACCATTGTGTTTGCAAATGATCCTTGATATGATTTCAATATTCTTGGATTTTTGAATACTTGTTTTGTGGCTTAACATAGGATCTACCCTAGGCAGTGTTCTATGTGTACTTAAGAACAATGGAAAGTTTGCTGGTGTTGAGTGGAATATACTGTAGATGTATGTTAGGTTCATTTGCTATCAAGTGTGTGTTCAAGTTCAGTGTTTCCTGATTGATATTTTGTCCGGTTGATCTATACAGTTTTGAATGTTGGATATTGATGTTTCTTACCATTATTTTATTTCTGCACATGTTCCCCTTCTCGTGGGTTAATATATTCTTTATATGTTGAGAGGTTCCAAAGCTGGATACATATATATTTATAATTGTCATGATTTCTTGATGAATTAATCCATTTTTCATTATATGATAACCTACTTTCCTTTGAGAGGTTTGACTTCAAGTGTTTTTTTACCTCATAATAGACCAGTTAGGCAAGTATCATTTTCATGGAGTATTTTTTCCAGTCATTCAATTTTATGCTATATATGGATTAGAAGTTAACATGAATCTCTTGTACACAGTATAATTGAACTTTCTTTAATCCGTTCAGCCACCCTATGGATTATTTAAATTGAAGTATAGTTGATTTACAATATTACATTAGTCTCAGGGGAACAACATATGGATTGAATACTTTTATAGGTCATGCTCCACTAAAGTGATTACAAAATAATGGCTATATTTCCCTATGTTGTACTATATATCCTTGTTTATTTCATATGTAGGGGTATTGGATTTAGAGAAACAAACTACTGTCTTTCCCTCCCCCCTTCTCTCACCCCACCAGTAACCACTAATTTGTTCTCTGTGAGTCTATTTCTGTTTTGTTATATACATTCCTTTCTTGCATTTTTAGATTCAACAGAGAAGTGAGAACAGAGAGTATTTGTCTTTCTCTAACTGATTTAAGTAGGTATAAATAATCTAGGCCTATCCACATTGTTGCAAATGGCAGGATTTGATCGTTTTTAATGGCTGAGTGATAGTCTATTGTGTATACATACCACATCTTCTTTATCCACTTATCTGTTGATGGACATTCAGTTTGCTTCCATATGTTGGCAATTGTAAATAATGCTGCTATGAACACTGGGATGCATGCATCTTGTCAAATTGGTGTCTTCATTTTCTTTGGACCTATACCAAGCAGTGGAATTGTTGGCTAATATGATAGTTCTACTTGTAGCTTTTCTCAGGACCTCCATATTCTTTTCATAGTGGGTGTACCAATTTACAATCCCACCAACAGTGTACTAGGATTCCCTTCTCCATGTCATGAACAACATTTCATATTTGTAGACTTTGGAATAATAGCCACGTTGAGAGGTGTGACCTGACGTCTCATTATGGGTTTTCTTGTGGGTCATTCATTAAATTTAATTTACAAAAGAAGGTGATAGGCTGGATGTGATCTCCAGGTTTAGTTTGCTAATGCCTTGTATAGGTTCATTTGGGGAGAATTAATACCTTTACAATGTTATTTATTGCTTACATTTTTCAGGTTGACATTTAATGATTGGTAACAGATTTAAAAATTTTTCTCACTGAAGGATATCTGAAGTCTGTTGGTTTGTTTCTGTTTTATAAATTTGTTCATTTCTATCATTTTTTAGACTCCACTATAAGTGTTAACATATGATATTTGTCTTTTTCTATCTGAATTACTTCCCTTAGAATAAAATAATGCCATTTGCAGCAACAGGAATGAACCTAGAGATGATCATCCTTTTCCATTTCTCAGTAATATTTGATTGTGTACATGTACCACTTCTTCATTATCCATTCATCTGTTGATGGACATTTTGGTTGCATCCATGTCTTGGCTATTGTAAATAGTGCTTCAGTGCATGTTTGTGTTTGGGTGCATTTGTCTTTTTGAATTCTGGCTTTCTGCAGATGTAGGCCCAGAAGTAGGACTTCTGGAAGATATGGTAGCTCTATTTTTACTTTTGAAAGGTATCTCCATAGTCTGCTTTATAGTGGCTGTTACCAGCTTACATGTCACCAACAGCATAGCAGGGTTCCCTTTTCTCCATGTCCTCTCCAGCATTTATGGTTTGTAAACGTTTTGATGATGGCCATTCTGACTGTGCGAGGTGATACCTTGTTGTAGTTTTGACTTTCATGTGTCTAGTAATTCGAGATTTTGAGCATCTTTGCATGTGTTTTTTAAAACACTGTGAGAAAAAGTTACAGTTGACATAGGCTTTTTGAAAGTCTGAGTATTTTGAATTTTTGTTCAATAACTACCACAGGACATTTGTTAAGGGCAGGTGTCATTTACCCCCTGGCAGTCTTTGTGACTATGAAGTGCCCATAAGCACATGTTTTAAAGTTGCTGTTGTGGAAATGGGCACAGGTGGTAGGATTTCCTTCATGCCCCTCTCTGGTTACTTGGGTAACCAGACCCACCGTGGAAGACGGGCTCCTGGATTGTAAATTAGTGTGGGCTGTGGCAGAACAAACACCCAAAATCTTCTGTTTTGTTACTTCTTGTTTTGGTTTAATTTAATTTTTCTTTTTTATTGGAATAAAATTGATTTAAAATATTCTGTTTGTGGTAGGTGTACAGAATCTTGTTCAGTTATGTATATTCATGTCTGTTCATCTTCAGATTATTTTCGCATATAGGTTATTAGAGAGTGTTGAGTAGACTTCCCTTTGTTATACAGTAGGTCCTTGTTGATAATCTATTTTATATGTATTAGTGTGTAAATATTTTTCCAAGCCTCCTGATTTATTCCTTCCACCCACCTTTCTTATTGGGTAACCATAAGTTTGTTTTCTAAGTCTGTGAGTCTGTTTCTCTCTCTTTTATTTTATTTGTTTGGCTGTACTGCGAGGCATGCATGTTATTAGTTCTCCCAACACCAGGGATCCAACCCATGCGCTCTGAAGTGGAAGCTTGGATTCTTAACCATTGGACCACCTGGAAAGTCCCTGTTTCTCTCTTGTAAATTAGTTCATTGCTATCAGTTGTTAAATTTCAGCTATAAGTAGTATCATCTGATATTTGACTTTCTCTTTCTGACTTACTTCACTTAGTATGATTATCTCTAATTCTATCCATGATGCTGCAAATGGCATTCCTTCATTCTTTTTCATTTCTGAGTAATATTTCACTGTGAACATGTACCACTTCTTTATCCATCCATCTGCTGATGGATATTTTGGTTTCTTCCAAGTCTTAGACGTTGTAAATTGTGCTGCAGTACACATATGGTTGCATGTGTGTTTTCCAATTCTGGTTTTCTCCTGTTATATATGCCTGGGAGTGGGACTGCTGGATCATATGTTACCTCTAATTTTACCTTGTAAAGGCACCTCCATACTGTTATTTATAGTGGCTGTTACCACGTTAGTTCCCAACAGCAGCATAGGAGGATTCCCTTTTTCTACAACCTCTCAAGCATTTATTGTTTGTAGATTTTTTGATGATAGCTGTTCTTACTCATGTGAAGTGATCCCTCATTGTAGTTTTGATTTCCATGATGCTAATAATACAGGAGTTAGAGCATCTTTTCACGTGCTTTTCTTTTAAACGGTGTAAAATTTACCTATTGAAATAGGATCTTGAGGTCTGTTCCTTTGGAATTTATTTTGCTTACCTACCCCTGGACATTATCTGATTGGGGGTATCATTTACAGCCCAATGGTCCTTGTGAATATTAAGTACCCATATGCATTGTTTTCAAAGTTGAAGTTGCAGGAAAGGGCAACAAGGCAGCGGAATTTATTCAAACTCAACTTGATTGCTAGGGAAAACAGAGTCTTAGTGGAATTCCTCTTCCTAGGTTATAAATTGGAGTGTAAAGTGCCAGGACAAATACCCAAAATCTTGTGTCACATTACTTCTTGTTTAATTTTTATTTCTTATCAGAGTAAATTTGATTACAATGTTGTGTTTGTTCTAGGTGTACAGAATCTGGTTCATTCATACATATACATATATACATATCTCTAATCAGGTTTAGATTCTTTCCCATGTTGGTCATTCGAGAGAGTTGAGTAGACGTCCCTTGGCATCCAGTAGGTTCTTCTTGATTATATATTTTATATGAATTATGAAATGCATGTTAACCCCAACATCCTAATTTTTCCATTCCTTTCACCGTTTTCAAAGTCTGTATGGGTCTTTCTCAGTGGAAATATGTTCATAGATATCAATTTTTAGATAACACTAGTAAATGATATCATTGGATATTTGTCTTTCTTTTTGTGACTTACATTATGTAGTATGATTACCCATAGGTTCATCAGTGGTGTTGCAAAAGGCATTGTTTCATCTTTTCCATGGCTAATATTTGATTGTGTACATGTACCACTCTTTGTCCATTCATCTGTACTTGGACATTTTGCTTGCATCCATGTCTGGCTATTTTAAGTATCGCTGAAGAGCACTTTTGGGTACCTGAGTCTTTCTGAATTCTGGTGTTCTCGGGTTGCAGGCCCATTAGTGGTTTGGCAGGATCACATAGTAGCCCAATTGTTACCTTTTAAAGGCACCTTCATTCTGTTCTGATTAATGGCTATTACCAGTTTACATCCCAGCAACAGCATAGGAGTGTATCCATTCTCGGAAACCCATTCAGCATGTATTGTTTGCAGACACTTTTCTCTGATGGCCATTCGGACTATTGTGAGGTAATACCATTTTATAGTTTAAATTTGCATGTCCCTAATAATTCTTGATGTTGAACATTTTTTCATGTCTTTTAAAAAAACACTGTGAGGAAATTTACCTCTTGAAATTGTCTTCTCCAGATTTTCTACTGTTTTGCATATTAATGTCCATTCCTGACCGCAGGATATTTTTTGAAGGCAGGTGTCATTTAAAGCCCTACAGTCCTTGTGACTATTAAGTGACCAAGAGCACTGGGATTAAAGCTGTTGTTGCGGGAATTGGCCACAAGGCGGCAGATTTCTACATTCCTAGCTTTGGTTACAAGGGCAGGAGAGCCTTCCTGGAAGTTGTGTTCCTAGGTTGCAAATTGTAGTGGAATGTTCCAGGACAAACTCTGAAAAGCTTATGTCTCCTACTTATGTTTGCTTTTTAAATTTATTTTATGTTTTTTATTGGAGTAAATGTTTTTTTCAAACTAGATCCTTACTCTATCTACAATTTCCCCTTTCTTCTTTGCCTTTAATATTTATTTATTTATTTTTGGCTGTGTTGGGTGTTTGTTTCTGTGTGAGGGCTTTCTCTAGTTGCAGCAAGCGGGGGCCTCTCTTCATTGCAGTGTGCGGGCCTCTCACTATCGCAGCCTCTCTTGTTGTGGAGCATAGGCTCCAGACGCGCAGGCTCAGTAGTTGTGGTTCACGGGCCCAGTAGCTCCGCCGCATGGGGGAACCTCCCAGACCAGGGCTCGGACCAGTGTCCCCTGCATTGGCAGGCAGATTTTCAACCACTGCGCCACCAGCAAAGCACCTATCTGAGTAAATTTTATTAGAGTGTTGTGATTCTCTGGATGTACCGATTGTGATCAGTTTTTCATACATATATCTTTTCATCTTTGGATCCTGGTACCATGTACATTATTACAATGTTGAGTAGACCTCCCTTGGTATTTGGTAGGTGTTTGGTGATTATATAATTTATATGTATTAGTGATTCTATAATTTATATAAGTTTATATACATATAAAATATATTAGTGTATGCATGTTAACACCATAATCCTAATTTATCCATGCTCCCCCCTTTCATTTTGGTTAACCATTACTTTGCTTTATACATCTCTGAGTGTCTTTTCCTTTGGAAATACGTTCATTGGAAGGAATCTTAAGATAACATCTATAACTTATAAGATATATATCATACACTTTTGACTTAACGTAATATGATTATATCTAGAGTCACCTGTAGTCATGAAAATGGCATTGTCAATTATTTTCAAAAGTTAATCTTCCATTAGGTACATGTACCATTTGTTCTTTGTCCATTCATCTGTTGATTGACATTTTTGCTGCTTTCATGTCTTGGCTAATTTGAATATTGCTTCAGTACACCTTTGTCAGCCTGTGTCTTCTCGATTCGGCTCTTAGGTGATAGGCCTAGTGGTGGGCCTGCTGGATCAAAAGGCATCTCAAATTTTACTTTTAAACGCAGCTCCTTTCTGTTCTCATTATTAGCTGTTACCATTTTACATCTCACCAGCAGCTACAGCGTACACAGTTCTCTAAAGCCCCTTCAGCATTTATTGATTGTACACCTTTTGCTGATGGTAGTTGACTAGCGTGAGTTGAAAACTTTTTGTAGGTTCGATTTGCATGAGTCTCATAATTCCTGATGTTGAGCTTTTATCCATTTTCCTTTTTTTTTTGAAAAAGAGTTAGTAAAACTTTCCTCTTCATACTATCTCCTTGAAGATTTTGACAGTTTTGAATTTTTTTGTCCATTCCCTTCCTCAGCACAATCTTTGAGGATAGGTGTCCTTTACAGCCCTGTGTCCTTGTGAATGTTAAGTGACCATTAGCTATGGGTTTAAAGCCACTCTTGTGGGAAACGTCCACGAGGCGGCAGCATTTCTACATTTCCAACTCGAGGATTTTGGGCAACAGAGCCTTCCTGGAAATCCTGTTAGTAGGCTGCAAGTTAGAGTGGAATGTGCCAGGGCAAACCCCCAAGAGCTTATATCTCCTTACTTCTTGTTTTTTATTTAAATTTAATTTTTATTAATTACCAGAGCAAATTTGATTAAAATGTTGTTTTAGGTGTACAAAATCTGATTCATTATATCTATGTATCTAATTATTCATCTATGGATCCTTTCCCTTGTAGGTTATTAGAGAGTGTTGAGTACACCTCACTTGGTATTCCATAGTTATTTTGTGACATATATTTCATATGTGTTAGTAAATGTCTGTTAACCCCATATACTAATTCATCCATTCCTTATACTTTTCCATTTGGTTAAACATATTTTTGTTTCTAAATCCATGCGTGTACTCCTCTTGGAAATAATTTCATGGGTATCAATTTTTAGGTAACACCTGTAACTGGTATCATAGATTATCTGTTTTTTTGTTTCTTCCTTACTTCAAACTGGGTGTTTATCTGTAAGTCCTTCTATGGTGGTGCAAACACTACTGTTTCATTGTTTTCCATGCCTACTATGGGATTGTGTACATGGACACTTCTTCTTTGTGCATTTTTCTGTTGCTGGACATTTTGCTTTCTTCCACGTCTTGGTTATGTTAAATGATGCTGCAGTGCAGGATTGCCAGCCTGTGTCTTTTTGATTCTGGTCTACTCAGGTGATAGGTGTATGAAAGGGCCTACCAGATAACATGGTAGCTCAGTTTTTACCTTAACCGCACCTCCATTCTCTTCTCACTACTCGCTGTTACCAGGTTACATCCCACCAGAAGCTAGCAGCTACGCAGTTCTCTACAATTCCTTCAGCATTTATTCTTTGTCCAGTTTTTTGGTGATGATCATTCTGACGGCCGTGAGGTGAACCTTTTTGTAGACTGGGTTTTCATGGTTTATTAATTCCTGATGTTGAGCCTTCTTCCATTCCCTTTTTTTAAACAAAAAAGAAACAAACAGAAAGCGAAGCCAAAATGTGCGTAAAATATGCCTCTTGAAATTGTCGTTTTGAAATATGCACGACTTTTGAGGTTTTTGCTTGATTTACGACCCAAGGATTAGTTTTGAGGGCACGTGTCATTTACAGGCCTGCAATTATTTTGAATATCAAGTAACCATTAGCCCTGGGTTTAGAGCTGCTGTGGTGTGAAACGGCCACAAGGCGGCAGCAGTTCTCCTTTACAGAATCTGGTTACTAGGGTAACAGAGTCTCAATGGAAGTCGTGTTCTAGGTTGTAAATTAGAATGGAATGAGCCAGGAAAGAGCCCCTTAAGTTTATCTCACTACTTCTTATTCGTTTTTTAATTTAATGTTTATTTTTTATCACAGCAAGTTTGATTACAATGTTTTGCTTGTTCTAGGTGTGCAAGATGTCGTTCTTTTACACATATACATATATGTATTCTTCTTCGGATCCTTTTCCCATGTAGGTTATGACAGAATGTTGAGTAGTCTTCTCTTGGTATTCTGTAGGTCTTTGGTGATTATATACTTCACCTGTGTTTGTATATCTCTGTTAACCCCAGTAACCAAATGTATCCAATCCTCACCCCTTTCCATTGGTGAAACATGTTTGTTTAATGAATCTGTGAGTGCCTTTCTCTGTGGAAATATCTTCACTGGTATCAATTTTTAGGTAACGCCTGTAAGTGATATCATAGGATATGTGTCTTTCGCTTTCTGACTTACTACAAGTTGAGTGATCACCTCTAGACTCATCTACAGTGCTCCAAACGTCGTTTCATTTTTTTTCCTTGGCTAATATTCCATCTGTACCTGTACCAGTTCTTCTTTGTCCACTCATCTGTTGATGGACTTTTTGGTTGCTTCCACGTCTTGGCTATTGTAATACAGCTTCAATGCAGATTTGCCTCTCTGTGTCTTTCTAATTGTGTCTTCTTATGTTATAGGCCCAGGAGTGGGCCCGCTCGATCATATGGTAGCAAAATGTTTACCATGTAAAGGCACCTCCATTCTGCTCTCATTAGTGGCTCTTACCAGGTCACGTCCCACTTAAAGTTGAGGGTATGCACTTCTCCGCAAACCCTTCAGCATTTATTGCTTGTAGTATTTTGCTGAAGTTTATTCTGACTGGTGTGAGCTGGTACCTGTTTGTGGTTGGATTTGCATGCGTCTCATAACCCCTTGAAATTGAGCTTTCAGGCATGTCCTTTTTTTTTTTTTTTTTCCTTAAAACTGTGAGGACAGCTTACCTCTTCAAATTGGTTTCTTGAAGTATGTGCCACATTTTGAAACATTCTGGCCATTACTTCCCTGAAGACATTTTGAGGGCAGGTTTCATTTACAGCCCAACAGTACTTGTGCATATGAAGTGACCCTTAGCGCAGGTTTTAAAGCTGCTGTTGCAGGTAACAGGCAGAGGGCGGCAGCATTTCTGCTTTTCGCACTCTGGTAACTAGGGAAACAGACCTTCCTTCCATTGATTTCCTCGGTTATAAACTAGAGAGAAGAGTAAGCCTCGGAGATCAGCTTCCTCGCTACAGAAACACCAGAAATACAGCCACACGTGGAACAACTCCTACAGAACACCTACTGAACGCTGGAAGAAGACCTCAGACCTCCGAAAAGGCAAGATACTCCCCACGTACCTGGGTAGGGCAAAACGGAGAGATTCCCACACAGAGGATCGGTGCCGACCGCCACTCACCATCCCGAGAGGGTTGTCTGCTCGTCCGCCGGGGCTGGTGGCGTTGGAAGCTGAGGCTCGGGCTTTGGTCAGAGTGCAGGGAGAGGACTGGGGCGGGCGGCGAGAATTCAGCCTGAAGGGGGCTAATGCGCCACAGCTAGTCAGGAGGGAGTCCGGGAAAACTATGGAGCTGCCGAAGAGGCAAGAGACTTTTTCTTCCGTCTTGGTTTTCTGGTGAGTGAGGAGAGGGGATTAAGCGCGCTGCTTAAAGGAGCTCCACAGATGGGCGCGAGTCACGGCCGGAAGCGCGGAGCGCAGCGACGGGCATGGGTTGCTGGGGCTGCTGCTGCCGCCGCCAAGAGGCCTGTGTGCGAGCGCAGATCACTGTCCACGCCGCCCTTCTAGGAGCCTGTGCAGCCAGTCACTGCCGGGGTCGTGGGATCCAGGACGGCTTCCCTGGGAGAATGCACGGTGTGCTTCGGGCTGGTGCAACGTCACGCTGGCCTCTGCCTCTGCAGGCTCACCCCGCACTCCGTGCCCCTCCCTCCCCCCCGGCCTGAGTGAGCCAGAGTCCCCGAAGTGGCTTCTCCTTTAACCCTGTCCTGTCTGAGCGAAGAACATACACCCTCCAGCGACCTATATGCACAGGTGGGGCCAAATCCAAAGCTGAGACCCAGGAGCTGTGAGAACAAAGAAGAGAAAAGGAAATCTCTCCCAGCAGCCTCAGAAGCACCGGATTAAAGCTCCACAACCAACTTGATGTACCCTGCATCTGTGGAATACATGAATAGACAACAAATCATCCCAAATTGAGGAGCCAGGAGTCAGTGCTGTGCCTCTGAGGTGGGAGAGCCAACTTCAGGACACTGGTCCACAAGAGACCTCCCAGCTCCACATAATATCAAACAGTGAAAATCTCCCAGAGATCTCCATCTCAACACCAACACCCAGCTTCACTCAACGACCAGCAAGCTACAGTGCCGGACACCCTATGCCAAACAACTAGCAAGACAGGAACACGCCACCCATTAGCAGAGAGGCTGCCTAAAATCATAAAAAGTCCACAGACACCCCAAAACACACCACCAGACGTGGACCTGCCCACAAGATAGACAAGATCCAGCCTCATCCACCAGAACACAGGCACTAGTCCCCTCCACCAGGAAGCCTACACAACCCACTAAACCAACCTTAGCCACTGGGGACAGACACCAAAAACAACAGGAACTTCGAACCTGCAGCCTGCAAAAAGGAGACCCCAAACACAGTAACATAAGCAAAATGAGAAGACAGAAAAACACACAGCAGGACAAGGAGCAAGATAAAAACCCACCAGACCTAACAAATGAAGACGTAATAGCCAGTCTACCTGAAAAAGAATTCAGAATAATGATAGATTCTATTTACAAGATCCAAAATCTTGGAAATAGACAAAATGCAAGACAGTTAACAAAGACCTAGAAGAACTAAAGATGAATCAAGCATCGATTAAAAACACAATAAATGAAATGAAAAATACTCTAGATGGGTTCAATAGCAGAATAACTGAGGCAGAAAAACGGATAAGTGACCTGGAAGATAAAATAGTGGAAATAACTGATGCAGAGAAAAATAAAGAAAAAAGAATGAAAAGAACAGAGGACAGTCTCAGAGACCTGTGGGACAACATTAAACGCACCAACATTCGAATTATAGGGGTTCCAGAAGAAGAAGAGAAAAAGAAAGGGGCTGAGAAAATATTGGAAGAGATTACAGTTGAAAACTTTCCTAATATGGGAAAGGAAATAGTTAATCAAGTCCAGGAGGCACAGAGAGTCCCATACAGAATAAATCCAAGGAGAAATATGCCAAGACACATATTAATCAAACTGTCAAAAATTAAACACAAAGAAATCATATTAAAAGCAGCAAGGCAAAAACAACAAATAACACACAAGGGAATCCCCATCAGGATAACAGCTGATCTCTCAGCAGAAACTCTACAAGCCAGAAGGGAGTGGCAGGACATAATTAAAGTGATGAAGGAAAAAAATCTGCAACCAAGATTACTCTACCCAGCAAGGATCTCATTCAGATTTGATGGAGAAATTAAAACCTTTACAGACAAACAAAAGCTGAGAGAGTCCAGCACCACCAAACCAGCTTTACAACAAATGCTAAAGGAACTTCTCTAGGCAAGAAACACAACAGAAGGAAAAGACCTACAATAATGAACCCAAAACAATTAAGAAAATGGGAATAGGAACATACATATCAATAATTACCTTAAATGTAAATGGACTAAATGCTCCCACCAAAAGACACAGATTGGCTGAATGGATACAAAAACAAGACCCATATATATGCTGTCTACAAGAGACCCACTTCATACCTAGAGACACATACAGACTGAAAGTAAGAGGATTGAAAAAGATATTCCATGCAAATGGAAACCAAAAGAAAGCTGGAGTAGCAATTCTCATCAGACAAAATAGACTTTAAAATAAAGACTACTAGAAGAGACAAAGAAGGACACTACATAATGATCAAGGGATCGATCCAAGAAGAAGATATAACAATTGTAAATATTTATGCACCCAACATAGGAGCACCTCAATACATAAGGCAAATACTAACAGCCATAAAAGGAGAAATCGACAGTAACACAGAGTAGGGGACTTTAACACCCCACTTTCACCAATGGACAGATCATCCAAAATGAAAATAAATAAGGAAACACAAGCTTTAAATGATACATTAAACAAGATGGACTTAATTGATATTTATAGGACATTCCATCCAAAAACAACAGAATACACATTTTTCTCAAGTGCTCATGGAACATTCTCCAGGATAGATCATATCTTGGGTCACAAATCAAGCCTTGGTAAATTAAAGAAAATTGAATTTGTATCAAAGTATCTTTTCTGACCACAATGCTATGAGACTAGATATCAATTACAGGAAAAGAGCTGTGAAAAATACAAACACATGGAGGCTAAACAATACACTACTTAATAACAAAGTGATCACTGAAGAAATCAAAAAGGAAATTTAAAAATACCTAGAAAGAAATGACAATGGAGACACAACGACCCAAAACCTATGGGACGCAGCAAAAGCAGTTCTAAGAGGGCAGTTTATAGCAATACAATCCTACCTTAAGAAACAGGAAACATCTCAAATAAACAACCTAACCTTGCACCTAAAGCAATTAAAGAAAGAAGAACAAAAACATCCCAAAGTTAGCAGAAGGAAAGAAATCATAAAAATCAGATCAGAAATAAATGAAAAAGAAATGAAGGAAACGATAGCAAAGATCAATAAAACTAAAAGCTGGTTCTTTGAGAAGATAAACAAAATTGATAAACCATTAGCCAGACTCGTCAAGAAAAAAGGGAGAAGACTCAAATCAATAGAATTAGAAATGAAAAAGGAGAAGTAACAGCTGACACTGCAGAAATACAAAAGATCATGAGAGATTACTACAAGCAACTCTATGCCAATAAAATGGACAACCTGGAAGAAATGGACAAATTCTTAGAAATGCACAACCTGCCAAGACTGAATCAGGAAGAAATAGAAAATATGAATAGACCAATCACAAGCACTGAAATTGAAACTGTGATTAAAAATCTTCCAACAAACAAAAGCCCAGGACCAGATGGCTTCACAGGAGAATTCTATCAAACATTTAGAGAAGAGCTAACACCTATCCTTCCTTCTCAAACTCTTCGAAAATATAGCAGAGGGAGGAACACTCCCAAACTCATTCTACGAGGTCACCATCACCTTGATACCAAAACGAGGCAAGGATGTCACACAGAAAGAAAACTACAGGCCAATGTCACTGATGAACATAGATGCAAAAATCCTCAACAAAATACTAGCAAACTGAATCCAACAGCACATTAAAAGGATCATACACCATGATCAAGTGGGGTTTATTCCAGGAATGCAAGGATTCTTCAATATATGCAAATCCATCAATGTGATACACCATATTAACAAATTGAAGGAGAAAAACCATATGATCATCTCAATAGATGCAGACAAAGCTTTCGACACAATTCAACACCCATTTATGATAAAAACCCTGCAGAAAGTAGGCATAGAGGGAACTTTCCTCAACATAATAAAGGCCAGATATGACAAACCCACAGCCAACATTGTCCTCAATGGTGAAAAACTGAAACCATTTCCACTAAGATCAGGAACAAGACAAGGCTGCCCACTCTCACCACTCTTATTCAACTTAGTTTTGGAAGTTTTAGCCACAGCAATCAGAGAAGAAAAGGAAATAAAAGGAATCCAAATTGGAAAAGAAGAAGTAAAGCTGTCACTGTTTGCAGATGACATGATACTATACATAGAGAATCCTAAAGATGCTACCAGAAGACTACTAGAGCTAATCAATGAATTTGGTAAAGTAGCAGGATACAAAATTAATGCACAGAAATCTCTGGCATTCCTATATACTAATGATGAAAAATCTGAAAGTGAAATCAAGGAAACACTCCCATTTACCATTGCAACAAAAAGAATAAAATATCTAGGAATAAACCTCCCTAAGGAGACAAAAGACCTGTATGCAGAAAATTATAAGACACTGATGAAAGAAATTAAAGATGATACAAATAGATGGAGAGATGTACCATGTTCTTGGATTAGAAGAATCAACATTGTGAAAACGACTCTACTACCCAAAGCAATCTACAGATTCAATGCAATCCCTATCAAACTACCACTGGCATTTTCCACAGAACTAGAACAAAAAATTTCAAAATTTGTTTGGAAAAACAAAAGACCCCGAATAGCCAAAGCAATCTTGAGAACAAAAAATGGAGCTGGAGGAATCAGGCTCCCTGACTTCAGACTATACTACAAAGCTACAGTAATCAAGACAGTGTGGTACTGGCATAAAAACAGAAAGATCAATGAAACAGGATAGAAAGCCCAGAGATAAACCCACGCACATATGGTCAACTTATCTTTGATAAAGGAGGCAGGAATGTTCAGTGTAGAAAGGACAGCCTCTTCAATAAGTGGTGCTGGGAAAACTGTACAGGGACATGTAAAAGTATGAGATTAGATCATTCCCTAACACCATACACAAAAATAAGCTCAAAATGGATTAAAGACCTAAATGTAAGGCCAGACACTATCAAACTCTTAGAGGAAATCATAGGCAGAACACTCTATGACATAAATCACAGCAAGATCGTTTTGGACCCACCTCCTAGAGAAATGGAAATAAAAACAGAGATAAACAAATGGGACCTAATGAAACTTCAAAGCTTTTGCACAGCAAAGGAAACCATAAATAAGACCAAAAGACAACCCTCAGAATGGGAGAAAATATTTGCAAATGAAGCAGTTGACAAAGGATTAATCTCCAAAATTTATAAACAGCTCATGCAGCTCAATAGCAAACAAACAAACAACCCAATCCAAAAATGGGCAGAAGACTTAAAATAGGCATTTCTCCAAAGAAGATATGCAGACTGCCAACAAACACATGAAAGAATGCTCAACATCATTAATCATTAGAGAAATGCAAATCAAAACTACAATGAGATATCATCTCACACCAGTCAGAATGGCCATCATCAAGAAATCTAGAAACAATAAACAATAAATGCTGGAGAGGGTGTGGAGAAAAGGGAACACTCTTGCACTGCTGGTGGGAATGTGAATTGGTACAATCACTATGGAGAACAGTATGGGGGTTCCTTAAAAAACTACAAATACAACTACCATATGACCCAGCAATCCCACTACTAGGCATATACCCTGAGAAAACCATAATTCAAAAAGAGACATGTACAAAAATGTTCATTGCAGCTCTATTCACAATAGCCCGGAGCTGGAAACAACCTAAGTGTCCATCATCGGATGGATGGATAAAGAAGATGTGGCACATATATACAATGGAATACTACTCAGCCATAAAAAGAAACGAAACTGAGCTATTCTGTAATGAGGTGGATAGACCTGTCATACAGAGTGAAGTAAGTCAGAAAGAGAAAGACAAATACCATATGCTAACACATATATATGGAATTAAAAAAAAATGTCATGAAGAACCTAGGGGTAAAACGGGAATAAAGACACAGACCTACTTGAGAATGGACTTGAGGATATGGGGAGGGGGAAGGGTAAGCTGTGACAAAGCGAAAGAGAGGCATGGACATATATACACTACCAAACGTAAGGTAGATAGATAGTGGGAAGCAGCCGCAGAGCACAGGGAGATCAGCTCAGTGCTTTGTGACCGCCTGGAGGGGTCGATGGGGAGGGTGGGAGATGCATGAGGGAAGGGATGTGGGAACAGATGTATATGTATGACTGATTCACTTTGTTATAAAGCAGAAACTAATAAATAAAAAAATCATATAAACCATGCTCTGTGATCAAAATGAAATTAAGTCAGAAATCATTATCAAAAATAAAACTTTTAAAATAAACTTTATCTTTAGAAATGAAGAAACACACTACTTGGACATTTCTTTAATCTGATTAAGGATATCTACAAAAAAAACTGCAGCAAACATATTACTTAATAGTAAAATGTTGAAAGCCGTTCCTCTGATATTGGGAATAAGATAAGAAATGCCCACTGTCATCATTCCTATCATGTTTCAAATCCTAACCTATATAAATATGCAGTAATTATCACTACAAGTATTGGAAATAAATGTAACTGTAATTATTCAGAAATGACAAAATTATACACATTGAAAATCATTAAGATTCTACACGTATATCACTAAAATTAATATTTGCGTCTAGAATGACTGCTAGATACAAATCAAGATATGAAAGTCACTGTATTTCTAAATATACACCAGGACTCAGGAATAAATCCAATAAAGGATGTGCAACATCTCTACCAAAAAATATATAAATTAACAAAACTTAAAGACCTAAATAAATGGAGGGATATACCAGGTTCACAGAAATGAAATCTCAACACTGGAAATACATAAATTCTCCCCAACTTGATCTACAGATTCAGTGTAGTCCCAACAAAATCCCACAGGGCTATATGTTAAAAGGATGTATTTTATTATATGTAAATTATACTTTTTAAAAAATGAAGGAAAAAATCCCAGCAGAAATCTTTTTGTTCACTTTTAGTAGAAATTAACAAGCAAATTCTAAAATTTGTGTGAAAATAAATGTAAAAAGGCCAAGAATGTCTCAATCTTAAAAAGTAAAACAGAACAAAGTACCCAGAACATACTATAAAGCTCTAACAGTGATTATTGGTACAAGGACAGACAGACAGACCAATGGAACACAACAGTCCAAAAGCAGATCCTCTCACATATGGCCACAGCTATGAACATTCTTGTACATTTCTCCTAATGAATATGAGAAAAAGATTTTTTTAGTAATGAAGAAAAAGGATGGTCTTTTCAATAAATAGTGTAGGTCAACTGAACATATATATGGAAAATATTGAAATCTGACTCCTACTTATACTCTGGAGTAAAAAAAACTCCAGGTGGACTGAAGAATCATATGTGACAAAATAAAACTGCTAGAACAATGCATCTTTTACTTGATATTACTAATGCCACTAGCCTGGCTCAGCGCACACAGACTACTGTGTTCCAAGAATAATTATGGGAAGAAGTATAAAAATGGTAGTTCCTGTAGGACAGCGGTTTTCAAACTTTTTGACAACAACATGCAAATATATTTAAATCAACACACACACACACCTCTAGATATATAAAAAACACGTTTCACAAAATACTTTACCACATAAGCTACGTTCTGACTTTTTTTTCTTTCTCTTTTTTTTTCTCCATTACATGCTTTAAATTCTGGCTACAGCTCACCAAAACAGTTTCAGGAACCATTAACAGGTCACAACCCATAATTTGAAAACAATGCTTTGGGAAACCAGAGAAGAAATATGACTTTGGTCTAGGATGGTATGGTAAACTCTTTGGAGAGAACTTTAAGCTAGGATTTTTGAGTAGGACTTAAAGTAGTGTAGAAGTATTTAAATATAAAGTGACTTGTCCAAGGTCACGTGTTTATAATAAATGACAAACAAAACCTGGAGTAAAACAGGTTTTCCCATTCTAAGGCTAATGTTCTTTCCATTACACAAAACAGTTTTTCATTAATACACACACACACACACACACATATCTGAGAAAAGTACAATAATTCTAAGTTAGTTCATCTGCACACAAATTAAGAAAGATTTTATATACATTTTACAAATATTTTAATTTACTTATTTTATAAGTAGCAATTGTGGAAGCAACTGCTTATAGAAAAGGCTGATTTGTGTTATATTAAGTTTAAACAAGGAAGTTAATTTTTATTATGCTTTTATCAAAATATTTTTCTTTCTCTCCAGAAGCTGATAAACTGTATTAATTTTACACAAAACTTTTTATTAAAAACAGTGACAAGGAGAAATCAATTCTCCCATTTAAAGAATTAATCTTGAGACTTCCATGGTGGCACAGTGGTTAAGAATCCGCCTGCCGATGCAGGGGACACGGGTTCAAGCCCTGGTCCAGGAAGATCCCACATGCCGCGGAGCAACTAAGCCTGTGTGTCACAACTACGGAGCCTGCACTCTAGAGTTCGCGAGCTACAACTACTGAGCCCGAATGCCACAACTAGTGAAGCCTGCGTACTTAGAGTCCATGCTCCACAACAAGAGAGGCCACCACAATAAGAAGCCCACGCACCGCAAGGAAGAGTAGCTCCCGCTCGCCGCAACTAGAGAAAGCACGTGCACAGCAACAAAGACCCAACACAGCCATAAATAAATAAATAAACAATTTTTTTAAAAAAATAAAGAATTAATTAATCTCAAAACTAGTTACCTTATTGAGTTTCTTAAATATTTTGAGGGACACCCAGAATAAATTAACAAGCTCTTTCCATTACAAAGCTTATATTCTGATAAACACTTAAGACAAAACAATTCAATTAACATTACAATATGACTAAAACACATTAAAATCTTCTATATTATCAAGAGCTCTATCCAGCTATCATAGAAATGAGTAGAAATGACTTACGGTTGCATCGTTTTTGCACAAATCGCAATTTGCAAGCTGTTCTGTAAGTTGATAGTTGTAGGACATCAAAATTCTGAACACCTGAAAAGGGGCAAATAAAAAATCTTCAACTAGATTTACCATTTAATTTCCACATGCTGGGGAAGTGACTCTATTCCATTGTGTTGGCACGGTCTATACATAACATGTCAACAAGGCCCTCTTTGGATAAAACACAAAGTGGGGAAGAAGGGTTAAAAATGCTTTCTGTGTGCCCGCTCCATGCCAAGCACGATGCCAGCAGTTTTGCCTATATCATCCTGTCTGCCAGCCTAAGAAAACTCTGAGGGGAGGACCACTCATGACTTGAGTGAATGAACTACATATTCCGCAAAATGAAGAAAAGTGGTATAGCAGGGAAGACCCTAGCCTAGAGTCAGGAAAGCTAAATTCCAGCTCCAGTCTGACCACCAACCATAGGACATGACCGTGGCCATGTTACATCCCTTCTTCTCAGCCTCAGTGTCCTCATCTATAAAATGAGGGAACTGGACCAGCTGATCTCTAAGTTCCCCTTCCAGGTCTGTGGCAGCCTGTGTTTTTCAAAAAAGGGACACAACAGTATTTCCAGACCAGTATTTTTATGTGCCTCTAGTATGCTGACCCTCCCCATCAAGAACTAAAGATTATTTCCCTCCACTTGCACCTGAGGACACTGTGACTGCCTCAATGAATCGAGTGTGGCAGAGGAACACTGCCTGACTTCTGAAGATGGGCAATAAAATGTGGGACAGCTTGTCTGTGCTCTCACTCTCTCAGGATGCTTGCCCTAGGAACCTGGACACCATTGCTGTGAAGAAGCCCAAACTAGCTGATATGGAGAAACCACACAGAGACACCGATACCAAGAGAAACTGAGTCTATCAGCTGAAAGTCAGTAGCAATTACCAAACATGTAAGTGAGCAAGGCGACAAATGATCAGCCCTGAGTCTCTGAGTCTTCCAATGGAGGCCTGAGACATCATGCAGCAAAGTCAAGACATAAGCACTGGATGCTGTTCTAATTTTAGACTCCAAAAAGGTATAAACAAAATAAATGACTGTTTGGGGATAAGTAATATATAGCCATAGTAACTAGAACAAAGCCTAAATTATATGAATCTATAAATCAAATTTTGTTTTCATTTCAAAATTTGCTGTAACTCTCCTTGAATTTTAAGGCCACTTCAGGGAACTCTGGCCTCCAGCACCATTTGTTCAAAATACTATTCTTTCTTCATTAAATGGTCTTGGTATCCTTGTGAAAAATCAAGTGACCACAGATGCATGGGTTTAATTTTTAACTTGCAATTCTATCCCACTGATTATATGTCTATTCTTATGCCAGTACCACACAATCTGGATTATTGTGGCTTTGTAGTTCTCAAATTCGGAAGTGTGAGTCTTCCAACTTTGTTCTCTTTTGAGACTGTTTTGGCTACTCTGGGTCGAATTTCCATATGAATTTTAGGATCAGCCCATCCATTTCCTCAAAAAAGCCAGTTTTTTTATGAGGACTGCAATGAGTTTGTGGATCAATTTAGGGAATACTGCCATCTTAATGATAAAGCTTCTGATCCTTTAATACAGGATATCTTTCCATTTATTTAGTTTAATTAATTATTTAATTAATTTAGTTTAATTTCTTTCAACAGTGTTTTGTAGTTTTCAGAGTATAAGTTTTACACTTCTTTTGTTAAATTTATTCAGTCTGATTTTCTTTTACTCATTTAGTTTCTATACTACTACTCAGCCTAAATATTTTAAATTGGAGCCATTAAATATTAATTATTCAAAACCAAACCAATAATTTTAAGAAAGAATGTCAACACATGTCCAAGAACATTTAATAAATAACCCGTCATTAAATCACTGCAGGTAATTTTAATGTCTAAACATTTATTTCTATGAAATATTTTAATGAGAAACACTGATAAAACGAATGTTAACAGCTAGGAAAGGAAAGTTCCGCCCCCATCTGATCAAACAGAAACATTACTAATCTGATTGATCAGACTTCTGCAGGGTATTTATTAGGCCATGTTTGCTACTGGATAAGTAATTACAGAAAAAAGGTAGTGCACCTGGTATAACTCACTCTTTTCAGACTCCTTCTCCAGTGCAGAGTCAGATTTGTCACCACAAAAGATGAAATAGAGCAGATATCACACAAGTCCAAGGCTAACTAGTTTAGGAAAATAGGAAACTCCAAATGCTTCAGACCAGTTTGCCAGAAATCTCTACACTGAAGTTTCAGGAACTAGTCAAGAATCAAGTATCACTCTGCTTTCCTTTGCCAGTCTGATCCTTGTGAAAATACATCACTCTAAATGTACTGAGGAAAATGTACAGAGAGCAGTGGGATGTTACAGGATTCAGAAATTCTAAGAAGTCCTGGCCAGAGCATCATTTTTTAAAAATCTAATAGCAGTCCAAATCCAAAAATAATTTCTAGGGCTTCCCTGGTGGCGCAGTGGTTGAGAGTCCGCCTGCCGATGCAGGGGAAACGGGTTCGTGCCCCGGTCCGGGAAGATCCCACATGCCGTGGAGTGCCTGGGCCCGTGAGCCATGGCCGCTGAGCCTGCGCATACGGAGCCTGTGCTCTGCAACGGGAGGGGCCACAACAGTGAGAGGCCCGCGTATAGCAAAAAAATAAAAAATAAAAAAAATAATAATTTCTAAAAGTTAAGATATAATTAATAACCTTAGAGCTTTATTAAAATCTTATTGTACCAATATTCAACCAAACTTCCCATATGTTTCCCTTCTTCTGGAGCAGTCATCTTCCCTGATTTATATAAGGAGAATCCTCATACAGTGCCTAAGAATAGCCTTCACCTTTTTAATACTTCCCCTATGTAAATGTCACATTAATTTCCTGATCAGAAAATATGGTATTTTGGCAAATACAAAATAGAAAAGCCCCCAGTGAAGAAACTGAAATGACTAGAATATCACTTTGGGAATTCTGAACTAGAAATGATTACTCTTCATTATCATTCATTTCAAGAATATTTCATTAAAAGAAATACAATAAAATGTCATTTTTATACTAACGTCAGACAATGTTTCAAGCCCACCCAGAAATTACAGAGGTTTTCCCTGGTGGTACAGGGGTTGAGAATCCTCCTGCCAATGCAGGGGACACAGGTTCGAGCCCTGGTCTGGGAATATCCCACATGCGGCAGAGCAACGAAGCCTGTGTGCCACAACTACTGAAGCCCGTGCACCTAGAGCCCATGCTCCACAACAAGAGAAGCCACTGCAATCAGAAGCCCATGCACCGCAACAAAGAACAGTCCCTGCTCACGGCAACTACAGAAAGCCTGCGTGCAGCAAGAAGACCCAACGCAACCAAAAATTAATTATTTAATTATTTAAATTTTAAAAAACAAAAGATCTTAGAGGAAAACATAGGCAGAACACTCTATGACATAAATCTCAGCAAGATCCTTTTTGCCCCACCTCCTAGAGAAATGGAAATAAAAACAAAGATAAACAAATGGACCTAATGAAACTTCAAAGCTTTTGCACAGCAAAGGAAACCATAAACAAGACCAAAAGACAACCCTCAGAATGGGAGAAAATATTTGCAAATGAAGCAACTGACAAAGGATTAATCTCCAAAATTTATAAACAGCTCATGCAGCTCAATAGCAAACAAACAAACAACCCAATCCAAAAATGGGCAGAAGACTTAAATAGGCATTTCTCCAAAGATATACAGACTGCCAACAAACACATGAAAGAATGCTCAACATCATTAATCATTAGAGAAATGCAAATCAAAACTACAATGAGATATCATCTCACACCAGTCAGAATGGCCATCATCAAGAAATCTAGAAACAATAAATGCTGGAGAGGGTGTGGAGAAAAGGGAACACTCTTGCACTGCTGGTGGGAATGTGAATTGGTACAGCCACTATGGAGAACAGTATGGAGGTTCCTTAAAAAACTACAAATACAACTACCATATGACCCAGCAATCCCACTACTAGGCATATACCCTGAGAAAACCATAATTCAAAAAGAGACATGTACCAAAATGTTCATTGCAGCTCTATTCACAATAGTGTGGAGCTGGAAGCAACCTAAGTGTCCACCATCGGATGGATGGATAAAGAAGATGTGGCACATATATACAATGGAATACTACTCAGCCATAAAAAGAAACGAAACTGAGCTATTTGTAATGAGGTGGATAGACCTAGAGTCTGTCATACAGAGTGAAGTAAGTCAGAAAGAGAAAGACAAATACTGTATGCTAACACATATATATGGAATTTTTAAAAAAATGTCATGAAGAACCTAGGGGTAAAACGGGAATAAAGACACAGACCTACTTGAGAATGGACTTGAGGATATGGGGAGGGGGAAGGGTAAGCTGTGACAAAGCGAAAGAGAGGCATGGACATATATACTGTACCAAACGTAAGGTAGATAGATAGTGGGAAGCAGCCGCAGAGCACAGGGAGATCAGCTCAGTGCTTTGTGACCGCCTGGAGGGGTGGGATGGGGAGGGTGGGAGGGAGGAAGATGCATGAGGGAAGGGATGTGGGAACAGATGTATATGTATGACTGATTCACTTTGTTATAAAGCAGAAACTAATAATAAAAATAAAAAAATAAAAAAAATAAAAGAAATGATACAGAGAGCCCTAACTAAATATCCAGGCAGAACGCTGGCCCCAGTTAGAAAGCCCAGTGAAATTCGTGAACAGACAGGGAACCAATGGGACACTGGGTACCCAAGAGGTACAGGAGAAAGATAGGGAAAGGATAAGAAAGGATTAAGCCTTCTGTGCACTTTGTGGCTCTCCTTATTCAAGAGAATGGGATATGAATGTTCTATAGTATAACCAAATCCCAAGGAAAGCAAAGAGTCAAATGGAAGGGTTTTATTGTATCTGTTTGTATCAGAAGCTTATATCAAAATTTCCAGGGGAGGAAGCTGAAATCTTCATTCTTAACAAATGCCCTTAAAGAGTCTTATAATCAACCTAGTTTTGGGAAACATAGGACTACCCAACTCAACTTAAAGGTCTAGGTCATGCACCTCTCACATTTTACCTCACACTCAACTCCAATCAGTCTGGACTACCTATAATTACCCAAACATACCAGGTCCCGTCACCTCTGGGCCTTGGTAAGTGATAGTGCCCCAGCCCTTCCTTCACCACATTATTGGGCTGACTCAGCCAAGACATCACTTCCTCCCAGATTCCTTCCTGGACCCCCCTTGCTCCCCCCATCATGGCTCCTACTGCGCTATCATCCCTTGTTCCCACATCCAGGAAAACAAGATCCATGAAGGCAGAGACCATTTTACTGTTGTATTATTCATTACTATATGTCCCAAAGTAGGAATAAAACTAGCACCCAAATATTTATTGAATGAATAAATAACCGAAAACTGGGAAGTTCTGGGTTGTCTGGTATAAAAAAGGCTTTTTCCCAAAAATATACAAAGTAAGGTCAAAAGGATATACCACTGCAGACACCAGCAAGGAAAGGCTCCTGGACGGAGATGATAAAAGTAGTGGGGAAGCCAATTCCTCTTCCTGTGTAAACATGTTGATGCTTTTAACTGTCTTCAGGTAGGGCAGAGCACTCCAAACTGTGTTCCAGGAAGCCATGGGATTTGACGGAGGTGCTCAGCAGACTAATGAGAGGCCTAAGGAAGTAAATGGACTTTGTTGAAAATCGAATCTAACTGGGGAGATGAGGAGGAAGGAAGGAGAAAGGGGAGGAGAGATTATAAATCTAATAAATGTAAGTACAGTAACAGTTCTGAATTGTCTGAAAACTTTCACAAGCACTTCTAATTAGGAAAAAAATTTTCAAAAAAATATTAGTCTGAATAAGCAACAAATATGAACACGAATGACTTCCTCATTTTTTTCTTGGCAGTACAATTAAAAACCCTAGGGACCAAAGATGAAGCCAGAGGTCCCAGCAGAGAGGAAGGTACAGATAAACCAAGATCACTGAAGGGTGACTCTCTCAGTGGGTGAACTAGGAAAAAAGGTTTAAAAATCCCACAAAAGGAAATGGCTGTGACACATGCCTGGCTCCACCAAGATCTGGATTTAAATTTTTGTAAATAATGGCAAACAAAGAAAGTGATAACCAAATAGGTTGGATAAAACAAAAATGGATTACAAAAGATAAAAATAAAGTCTAATCTGTGGAGTTCAAAAGATAATACAAAAAGAGCATATATTTCATAAAGGAGGTACTCTAACACATTCTAATAATATTCTTGTATTACTTTGAACAAAGTTATAAATATTGATATGATCTGGGCTTCATTTTTTTTTACATCTTTATTGGAGTATAATTGCTTTACAACGGTGTGTTAGTTTCTGCTTTATAACAAAGTGAATTAGTTATACATATACATATGTTCCCAAATCTCTTCCCTCTTGCATCTCCCTCCCTCCCACCCTCCCTATCCCACACCTCTAGGTGTTCACAAAGCACGGAGCTGATCTCCCTGTGCTATGTGGCTGCTTCCCACTAGCTATCGATTTTACATTTGGTAGTGTATATATGTCCATGTCACTCTCTCACTTTGTCACAGCTTACCCTTCCCCCTCCCCATATCCTCAAGTCCATTCTCTAGTAGGTCTGTGTCTTTATTCCTGTTTTACCCCTAGGTTCTTCATGACATTTTTCTTTTTCTTAAATTCCATATATATGTGTTAGCATACGGTATTTGTCTTTCTCTTTCTGACTTACTTCACTCTGTATGACAGACTCTAGGTCCATCCACCTCATTACAAATAGCTCAATTTCGTTTCTTTTTATGGCTAATATTCCATTGTATATATGTGCCACGTCTTCTTTATCCATTCATCCGATGATGGACACTTAGGTTGTTTCCATCTCCTGGCTCTTGTAAATAGAGCTGCAATGAACATTTTGGTACATGTCTCTTTTTGAATTATGGTTTTCTCAGGGTATATGCCTAGTAGTGGGATTGCTGGGTCATATGGTAGTTGTATTTGTAGTTTTTTAAGGAACCTCCATACTGTTCTCCATAGTGGCTGTACCAATTCACATTCCCACCAGCAGTGCAAGAGGGTTCCCTTTTCTCCACACCCTCTCCAGCATTTATTGTTTCTAGGTTTTTTGATGATGGCCATTCTGACTGGTGTGAGATGATATCTCATTGTAGTTTTGATTTGCATTTCTCTAATGATTGATGATGTTGAGCATTCTTTCATGTGTTTGTTGGCAGTCTGTATATCTTCTTTGGAGAAATGTCTATTTAGGTCTTCTGCCCATTTTTGGATTGGGTTGTTTGTTTTTTTGTTATTGAGCTGTATGAGCTGCTTGTAAATTTTGGAGATTAATCCTCTGTCAGTTGCTTCATTTGCAAATATTTTCTCCCATTCTGAGGGTTGTCTTTTGGTCTTGTTTATGGTTTCCTTTGCTGTGCAAAAGCTTTGCAGTTTCATTAGGTCCCATTTGTTTATTTTTGTTTTTATTTCCATTTCTCTAGGAGGTGGGTCAAAAGGGATCTTGCTGAGATTTATGTCATAGAGTGTTCTGCCTATGTTTTCCTCTAAGAGTTTGATAGTTTCTGGCCTTACATTTAGGCCTTTAATTCATATGGGCTTCATTTTAATTGATGTTAAAATTTCTGGAGTAACCACAAAAAGAACAGAAAAAGAACATACAACTCACAACTAAGTAGAGGGAAAAAGTAGAATGGAGGGAAGCTCAATTTATCTAATAGAAGTCAAGGAAGGAGGGAAAAAAAACAGAGAAAGGACAAAACTGAAGCACAGAATAAAATGGAAGAAAAATGAAACATATCAGTATTTATAAAAAAGGTTAAACAGAATAAAGTCTTCAGTGAAAAAGCCAAAATTGTCACAATGGTTGTTTTGGTATTTTTTTTTTAATAATCTAACTTATGCTGTTTACAATAGATACATATATAACATAAGGATACAGGGGAAAAATTAAAGAATAAATGGATATATACTGAAAAATCTACAAACAACAAATACTGGAGAGGGTGTGGAGAATAGGGAACCCTCTTGCACTGTTGGTGGGAACGTAAATTGATACAGCCACTAAGGAGAACACTATGGAGGTTCCTCAAAAAACATAGAACTACCATACAACCCAGCAATCCCACTACTGGGCATATAACCTCAGAACACCATAATTCAAAAAGAGTCATCTACCACAATGTTCACTGCAGCTCTATTTACAACAGCCAGGACATGGAAGCAACCTAAGTGTCCATCGACAGATGAATGGATAAAGAAGATGTGGCACATATATACAATGGAATATTACTCAGCCATAATAACAAACGAAATTGAGTTATTTGTAGTGAGGTGGATGGACCTAGAGACTGTCATACAGAGTGAAGTAAGTCAGAAAAAGAAAAACAAATACCATATGCTAACACATATATATGGAATCCAAAAAAAAAGGTTCTGAGGAACCTAGGGGCAGTACAGGGATAAAGATGCAGACATAGAGAATGGACTTGAAGACAGGGGGAGGGGGAAGGGTAAGCTGTGACAAAGTGAGAGAGTGGCATGGACATATGTACACTACCAAATATAAAATCGATAGCTAGTGGGAAGCAGCCACATAGCACAGGGAGATCAGCTCGGTGCTTTGTGACCACCTAGAGGAGTGGGATAGGGAGGGTGGGAGGGAGGCGCAAGAGGGAGGAGATATGGGGATATATGTGCACGTATAGCTGATTCACTTTGTTATACTGCAGAAACTAACACACCATTGTAAAGCAATTATACTCCAATAAAGATGTTAAAAGAATAAAAAATAAATTAAAAATAAAAAAGATATATACTGTACTAGGCATGCTAACCAAAAGAAAGCTGGTATAGATATATTAATATACAACAAAACAAACTGAAACAAAAAAGCATTACTAGAAAAAAAAAGTTTACCTATATAATAATAAAAGATTCAATTTCCCAGGTAGACAGAACATTTTAATATATATGCATCTAAGAACAAAAGCTTCAAAACACTGACAGAACTACAGGGGGGAAATTTTAAATCCATGATCAAAGCAGAGATTTCCAGTAATTAAGATCAAGCAGTCAAATCAGAAAGGACAAAAAGATTTTAATAAAACATAACAAGCTTGATCTAGATAATACAGAAATCATACACATTATTTTCAAGCACTCATGGAATATTTAGAAAAACATATAAATATCAACAAATACAAAGATTCTAGAACATCCCTCACTCCCTGACCCATAATCCCATTAAGCTAAATATCTTTGTTATTAAAACAGACATTCATTTACGAATTTAAAAGGATACTTCTCATTAATCTACAACAGAAATTAAAAAACAGAGATCTGATAATGAAAATAGTATATATCAGAACACATGTAATACAAAAATAGAAAATCACAGAAAAGTATATTCTTCAATGCTTACATAAGAAAAAAGTCTGAAAATAAATGGCCTACGTTAGAAAAAGAAAAATAGAACTGCCTAAAGTAGAAAGAAGAAAATAATAAACCATGTAATAGCATGAAATAATGACACAGAAAACAAAGATACATAGAGAGGACCAATAAAGCCAAAGTTCCTTGAGAAGACCGATAAAAGGGACAAACTTCTGGAAAAGGAAAAATTCTGGAATCTCTGAGCATGGAGGCCTGGCATCAAGTATTTTGTAGACTCATCTAGAAAGTTTTTACTTTAGCACCAGAGTTGAGAGATTATCACCTTTCCTTTTTCTTAGTAATGTTAAATCATGTAAAAATCATAAACTATCAAATTATTTGTACATAATTTATTCCACTCCTCCTTTAATAAATATTTATTGAATTGCTGGGCCTACCATGATAAATACATGTGATTCTTACTTTCATGGTGCTTAGAGTCCAGAAGATAAAACATTAAGCAAAGAAAGAACAAACTGATTTCATCAGTGTTCAAAATAGGAAATTAAAAGATACTGTCTAAAAATAAAAAGACTTAAGAATACTACTGAAAGGCACAACAATAAAGGTAACACAAGATAAAAAACACAACCTAACTAAACTATTAAATTACTATGACCGCTTTCATGCTACAACAGCAGAGTCGAGTAGCTATGACACAGAACTCATCATATGGCCTGCAAATCCTAAAATATTTACTTTTTGGCTCTTTAAGAAAGACTACTGGCCCCAGAACTATGTATGTTAAGGAGAAATATATTATATGTCACTGTATCATCTCAAGAGAAGCAGAAAACAACTGATAAAATTCTATACTCATTCATGATTTAAAGAAAATAACAGTAATAACTCTTGGTAAATTAGGACAGAAAAGTAGATCCTTCACCTGATGAAGGGTACAAAACCTACAATAAATATCATTTTAATAGTGAAATATTACATCCATTCCCATTCAAGTCAAAAACAAGACAAGAATGCCTGCTATCCTCCCAACTCTTAAATATAATATCTGAGGTCCTAACCAGTACAGTAGGTCATGAAAAAGAGGTATAAGGATTGCAAAAGTAAGAGTCAAAATGGCCTTTCTTTAAAAATAATGCAGTTCCATAGAATGTACACCACCAAGAATGTACCTAATGTACCAAGAACCCTAATGTAAACCATAGACTTTGAGTGATTATGATGTGTCAATGTAGGTCCATCAGTTGTAATGGACGTGACACTCTGGTGTGGGTGCTAATAGTGGGGGAGACCATGCAGTGTCAGGGCAGGGGGTATTATGAGATAGCTCTGTTCCTTCCTCTTTAATTTGGCTATGAACCTAAAACTGCTCTAAAAAAATAAAGTCTTTTTAAAAAATGATGTACATGTAGTTACCTACCTAAGCAGAAGTCTAAACATTAAGACTAATGAAAGAGTGGAGAATGATCATTGGATTCAAAACTGACACACTAAAATCAACCCAACACCTAGATGATACGGCCAAGTCATAAGGCTGGCAAATGGTGATTTCTGCATCCTCAGAAAGTAATTATAATGCAGATTTGGGGTGATGTTGGAAATGAGAGTGGGGCTTCCCACAGCAGATACCATTGCCACCAATGCAATTCCTCCTGTGAAGAAACAGACGAGGCTCAAGAAGCCATACCCACCAAACATCTCCCAGACTGTTCATATCCTTGAGTTTGTTACAGAGAATGGTAATTTATATGAAGTTTGCATGTCAGTGATAATATTCACTAAGTAGTAAACCCAATTCTTTGCAGAATACCCAATTTCTACTTCAAATATCTACCCCAGTCATGCTCTCTCACATGCCCATGTGAGTGCACCCCAGGTAATTCTTAGTATGAGGAATTATTATTTATTTGGTTTCCATTTTTGTCGGTTTCCCTTTTAAAATGTAAGTGGTATGAGTGAAGTCAGGGACTCTGTTTTGTTCTCCCCTGTAATCCTAGCACCTAGAATGGTGCCTGGAATGTAACAGATTCTCAGTAAGTGTGTTAAAAATTAAATGAAAAGATGGTCCTTTTGCTGAGTCTGGAAGGGTAGGCAGGAACAACAAGCCAGATGAAGGTGAAGGCAACCCCATAAGCAACAGCACAGGGATATGGAGAACACGATCTATCTTGGGGAAAGCCAGTTCAGAATTGCTGGGAAATGACACACAAGGCATGTGATGGAAACTGGGAAGGAAGAAAAAGAGTCCAGAAGGGCCTCGTCTGGCACACTGCGGAGCTTGGGCTTTCTCAGGACCGTGATGACGAGTCCTGAAGGGATTTAAGAAGGAAGTAACCTAGAATAAATCTGGGTTCAATCTGGCAGCATCAGAGATCACCGATTTGAGAGTGTCAAGACTGAAGGAAAGGATCAGAAACCAATTGTTTTAGTTTAGAAAAGTAACAAGGATAAAAATATTAATAATAAACACAGCTTAATGCCACTGAACTGCATATTTATAAATGGTTAAAATAAATATGATTTATGTATATTTTACCACAATAAAAATAAAGAGGAATAAAAAAAACCCACAGCTAACCACATTAAATACCTACTTTTCTGGGAAAAGAATGTGCTAAGTGCTTTAGTCACATTATCTCATTTAATCTTCATGATAGTTCTATGAAGTAGGTACAATTCCCATTTTATAGATGAAGAAACTGTAGCACAGAGAGAGAAGGTAACTTGCCCAAGGTTACACAGCCAAGCAGTGAGGGAGCCTAGATCCAAACCCAGGCAGTCTGACTGCAGAGCCTGGATTCAACACCATCATGGTATGAGGAACAGACAGATTCAAGACTCACTTTTGAGGGAACACTCAGCTGCACTTTGCCATTTCCTTGGAGGTGAAAGGTGAGGTGGAGAGAAGTGACTCCAAGCTGTCTGGCTTAGATGACTAGCAGTTAGCGACTCAGAGCTACAAAAGTCCTTAAAGGTCAGCCAGACCAATTGCCTAATCAATGCCAAAAATTTCTTTTCCTCCTTTAACAAACAGTTATCTAGGCTACGCCTGGCAGGACAACGTAGGTCTGAGTTGAGTCAAACTCTGCCTCCCATTACTAAGACTCTAAAGACTTAAAATAGCTTGATAGTTGGAAGGGTCTTCTGAGACTTGATCTGCTGATTTTCACTGTGTGGTAGGTAGAATTCTAGAATTCTACAACTACCTCAGGGGCCATCTCAAGCCGACTCCTACTCCCCCCCCCTGGCTTCAGCCAAGAAGAATGAATTTTATGACACTCATGTTGAAGGTCCTTGTAAGGAGCACAGTGCTTTTAAAAGGTTTCACAATCATTGGTACAGGCTAATAACCTTATTTCCTGGCTAAGGAATTTGAGGTCCACCAAGTATGAACGCACTGGTCAAGGTCACTTGGTCAAGGTCACACAGACAAGCAATCGCAAAACAAAACAATCCTTCAAATACTGGGAACTGCCCTACTCTTCCTGGCCATCTATTTCTTTGTTTGAGTTTCATATAAGAAACATATAAGAATATAGGAAGGGGCTTCCCTGGTGGCGCAGTGGTTGAGAATCTGCCTGCCAATGCAGGGGACATGGGTTCGAGCCCTGGTCTGGGAAGATCCCACATGCCACGGAGCAACTGGGCCTGTGAGCCACAGCTACTGAGCCTGTGCATCTGGAGCCTGTGCTCCGCAACAAGAGAGGCCGAGAGAGTGAGAGGCCCGTGCACCGCGATGAAGAGTGGCCCCCGCTCGCCGCAACTAGAGAAAGCCCTCCCACAGAAACGAAGACCCAACACAGCCAAAAATAAATAAATAAATTTATATATATATATAAAAAGAATATAGGAATATATGAGAATAAGTAAGAATACATCAATGTAAGAATTTTTTAACAGATTTCAAAGGGTATAAAGTACTACATACACCAAAGTACACATTCCTGCTTTTACTTTTTCCTACAGCTCTAAGTGTTTCCTAACACTTAATCCTTGCTACCTTAGAATCTTTATCTAGTGTAAGGTAATTTACACAATATAATGTATTAATTATTTATCACCACCTGCAATCTCATGGTAACAACGGAGTTACAGCAAGAAGTCTAAATTGACTGGCATGCCTTAAACTCACAGATATTTTAGGTAACATTTCTGCCTTTTTATTTATGACCTTGAAGAAAGCAATTCAAGTCAATTCAATTCAAATATATGCTCTGGCTTGGTGTCCTCCAACTGCACGATTCTTTAACTCCCATTCTTCCCTTTCTAAAGCTTATAACATAAAACTTCTGATTAATGCTATGACTTGATCGGGAATAAAAAAAAAAACCATTCCCACACATACAAACAGGATTCCAGAAGCAGTCAAGACTCACGCATTTCTATGAACAGCTGCCTCTTCTCTGCCATGGTCTTCCGCTTGTTCCCACTTTCCTCAATCATCCTAGAGACAAAGAAGGATACAATAAACCAATGTGTAATTTGACAATTCCACCAAGTGCTTATCAGTCTGTTGTGAAGAGGTACAGGAAACCAAGCTGTGTATGCACACATTAAAAGGATATCAGGGCCTCCCTGGTGGCGCAGTGGTTGAGAGTCCGCCTGCCGATGCAGGGGATACGGGTTCGTGCCCCGGTCTGGGAGGATCCCATATGCCGCGGAGCGGCTGGGCCCGTGAGCCATGGCCGCTGAGCCTGTGCGTCCGGAGCCTGTGCTCCGCAACGGGAGAGGCCACAACAGTGAGAGGCCCGCGTACAGAAAAAAAAAAAAAAAAAAAAAAAAAAAAGGATATCAGTAATAGGGAGGGTGGGAGGGAGACGCAAAAGGGAGGGGATATGGGAACATATGTATATGTATAACTGATTAAATTTGTTATAAAGCAAAAAAAAAAAAAAAAAAAGGATATCAGTAAAAATAAAGTAGAAACCCGATACAGAAAAAAACAAACTTTTGTCCCTTTATTCGATAGCCTCTAAAATATTATAAAGTCAATACTTAAATGAGCTCATACACTTGCTTCCTGTGCTGAAAATATGGGGCCATGTCTTATTTCTAACTTTATTTTCTCTGCAGAGTCCTGGATTAGTTGAGACATTTTCCCCATATTCCTACTGCTTTACACATGTTACTAAAGATAATTTAGATAATAATTATAATGAAAGGCTATAATAAAGAACATCAGGATAATTAGCTTATACATAAAAGGTATAAATAGAATCTTTTATTTTTATATTAAAAAGTATTAAACAAAAAAGGTATTCATCCACAAACTCGAAGAACTACTAAATGTAAGGTTTTTTTGTTTTGTTTTGTTTTTTTGTGTTACGCAGGCCTCTCACTGTTGTGGCCTCTCCTGTTGCGGAGCACAGGCTCCGGACGCGCAGGCTCAGCGGCCATGGCTCACGGGCCCAGCCGCTCCGCGGCATATGGGATCCTCCCGGACCGGGGCACGAACCCGTATCCCCTGCATCGGCAGGCGGACTCTCAACCATTGCGCCACCAGGGAGGCCCCCTAAATGTAAGTTTTTAATCACATGACTTTGACTATGCCAGTCACTTTGTTTAAGAAAAAACTCTTTCCATGCATTATCTCATTTAATCCTCCCAACAACTCTGGGTGCTGGCATTATTATCCCCATTTTACAGATTAGGAAACAGATGCTTAGAAAAGAACACTAACTTGCTCAAGGACACACAACTCAGAAGCGGTAGAGTAGAATCCCAACCCTTTCATTAAACTTCTTTCATAATTTTTGCCTCTAGATGCATATTTTCAAATCTCTATGCTTAAAAAGCTAGAACAATAGCCCATTGCATGGACCCTACTGATGCAAAATCTGTGACGTATCAGCCAAACTTCGCCTTACTCTATGAAGAAAAAAAAATATCTAGACAAATAGCATAAGTTAAATATCCCTAAGAAAATTAAACTGCTGTAAATCATGGAGTGATTTATGTAACACTGTCAAATACGTTAGAATCACGAATTAAATGGTAACTACACAAATTACATATCTATTAAAGCAAAGTGCCTGCTGAAAGTTTAGTTATAAATATATCCTAAAGAAAATTTAAAATGTAAATATATTCCTTACCATTCTGCAATTAATATTTTGATCATTAAAACTATCCCTTTCCAGGCTTCCCTGGTGGCGCAGTGGTTGAGAGTCCGCCTACCGATGCAGGGGACACGGGTTCGTGCCCCGGTCTGGGAGGATCGCACATGCAGCGGAGCGGCTGGGCCCGTGAGCCATGACCATTGAGCCTGCGCTTCCGGAGCCTGTGCTCCACAACGGGAGAGGCCACGACAGTGAGAGGCCCGAGTACCGCAAAACAAACAAACAAAAAAACTATCCCTTTCCTAGATCACTGAAATGTTACCAAATAGGCTTCAACGTACATGATGGTTACCTAGCAATTTGCCCCCAAGAGGAAACAGTTTTAAACAGAAAGAAAGTAAGCCAAAGAAAAAGCAACCAGAAACAGCAAACATCTAATGAAATCTAGGTCCTAGAGAAAAAAACAAGAGTTGGTACCAGGAGCCTATAATTACAATGAAACAAAGATATTCAAAAGCCTCCTCCCTGTCCCCAGACTTGGTCTCCCACTGGGTAATACAAATTTTAAACCCTAAACACAGATTAAAACAGAGAATCATAATGTCCTTTATAATACATATCATTTAATATATACTTCTTCTACTTTTGCTATTTCTTTAAATCACTTTTTCTCAAAGTAGAATTAGGAATTCCTGGAGATCCCTAAGTTCTTCATTACAGTTTTTTAATTTTGTCTTTATCTCCAGATTAATCTTTAAAAAAAATAATATAAACATATTTTAGATCATCTGGATGACCACGAAACTGCAAGTACTGCCAATGCCACTTCAGAGCCCACATCTGCATGTGTGATTACTGTGGCACTGGAAGCAAGAGAACACGTAAAGCAGGCGTCAGCAAGCTAGAGAAACTATAGTACCTGGACCAGATCTGGCCTGCCACCTGTTCTTGCAAATAAAGTTTTACTGGAACACAGCCAAACCTATTCATTTATGTATTGTCTAAGGATGCTCTCATGCTACAATGGCAGAGTCGAGTGTTTTCAACAGAGAGCATCTGGCATGCAACGTCTAAAATGATTACCATCTGGTCCTTTAAGTAAAAGCATGCCAACCCAACCTAAAGCAATAGTAATTAATATTGCATTACTACACGTCTGGCTTTCCCATGGTGCCTGATAAGAAATCCTTTATTAGCTACTTTCTTCTCTGTCTTACTTCTCCACTCTTCTACCAGTATTTCCTAGGATCTAAAAAAAAATTTTTTTTTTAAATTTGTACTTGAGTCCTTATAGAGCGCTTGATTCTAGGGTAACCCAAAATAAGACAGATTTGATCCTGTAAAACAGACCTTCAAGATGAATTCTGTAAGTGGATCACTCGCCAACAGATGACAAGGATCCCAGTGCTGGTAATAAGCAGCTTGGTGAGAACCCCTGGTGTGCTGCTGCATGGATAGTACTAAGACTCATGAAGTGGTGGAGCTAGTAAGGGACACAGGTAGAAGAAGATAATTGGCTTATGCAATAGCTTTAGCATTTGAGAGAGATAGGAGAATTGGGAATTTTAAAGACAATTAAATGGTTGAGCTTTTGTTAAGTAGGACAGATGCACAGAAGAAAGAAAATGTCAAGGCTTAAATCAGCCAAGTACCAGCTCAGAGCATGCTATGAGAGCCAGAGACCTCCATGGCAGCACTTTTTAAGGAACCTTCAGCTCCCACAACTTGAGAGCAGATTGTGCTAAAAATCAGGCTCAAATTCTGTTTACGAAAGTAGGCAGCTTAACAAAGAAGACTGAATTCATAGTCCAGCCAAGATTCCCCTGAACCCTATAGGCCTGACGACGTGGCTCTCTGCTCTTGCTACAAGGGCAGTCTCCTCTGCCTAAAGAGTATGCCAAGTTCTCATCTGAGATGCATGCCTAGAAAGATGCTGACCCTCCTCAGGATCTGTTTCTACCTCCCTCACTGCTTCTACGCTAATAACTAGGGTCAAGTCTTACATCATCAGAAAGGGAAGGTACTGTCCCTGCTTTGGATGGAAAAGGGCTGATTCATCAAAACAGCTGCTGGACCTGACGATATGCGCTAACAGGAACTGGAAGAACATACTTGGGAATGGACCTTGAGAGTGCTGAACTTGAGCCAAGTGTAAAGTAAGACAGTTTGTTGAAATGGCGGTACTCATCCCATGACCCAGGATTTAATGTTCTGAAAAGGACACCTCGCGCCAGTCCTAATATGCCACTAGACTGGCTCATTTAAGCTGGGCATGCAGGTTTTGGTGGCCTAGAGAAAATGAACTGGAGATGCTGGAACTGCAGAGCAAGTATTAAGGAAACAGTTAATTGGGTGCTCCCCTTCCCCATATCTCCTGGCCTTTACTGAATCCTTCTATACTGATTGACAGCATCTGCATTTTCTGTTTGTTTGTGTGTTTGTTTAAACAGAGAAACCAGGCTTTCTCTGACCTCTGAAGTCCATTTTGTTCCTTGCATGACAGGCCTGAAATGCTATAAATTTACCACTCCCTAGAAACTGTCTTAACCAATGATTGATTTAGTTGGTATATACTCTACCTACCTTGCCCCCTAAAAGGGTATAAATCCGAGGTCATGTTTTACACAGGCTCCTAGAGTTCCCCAGTGGGAATAAGCTTCTGTCACCCAAAGTGGTAACTTGCTTGATAACAAAACCTTTATCTGCTAACTTCCCTTCCCTATCTCACCTCCTGGTCCCCTGCTGATATTTGCAGGGATAACCTCCAAAACAAAATACTTGCACGCAAATCCTTGTCTAAGAGTCAGCTTCTGATAGAACTCAAACTAAAATATTAAGTCTTTTCATTTCAACTAAGCTTACAGTTCAGATTTCATAAAATCCAAATGTATGGGATACACATCAATTAAGATTACTATAAATGATTTCCCCAGGCCTTAGCATGACTCCATCCCAGTGCTCCATGGATACTAATACCTCCATCTTTGTAATTATGATTTTAACAGTCCACACTCAACAAAGAT
Organism: Mesoplodon mirus; assembly: GCF_964341445.2. NCBI lineage: Eukaryota > Metazoa > Chordata > Mammalia > Artiodactyla > Ziphiidae > Mesoplodon > Mesoplodon mirus. Next base: position 35,310 of record NW_028294842.1, on the reverse strand, counting down.
CTAACCCTGCCACCACACCTGATTACGTCCTTGTCTTCCTGATATAACTTTAAAGATCAACAGTTACATGAATGTAAACACATCTCTCTTCTTCCTTCCACTTGGACTCCTGGCACTTTGTCTTTTCTGAGCCTCATAATCTAGAAGTAACCAACACCTCCTTATCATTCACTTCACATACTAACTCTGATTTCAAACACTGCCATTTCCTTCCTCATAATCACTCTCACATCCACCCGTTTTTCCCATTTCAACTGCCAAGACTCTTTGTCCACATGAATGCACAAATAAAATTCTCTGACGCCGGGATCTCAGGACTCTGCAACCCCTTCTTCCTGTGGTTCATCCTGTGAAATCTACTAGGTACATTTATTCAAGTGTGTTTGATCTTCACAGGATCCTGATCACCCTACTTAGGGGCTTCATTCCACCCAATAAAAAAACATCAGGGCTTCCCTGGTGGCGCAATGGTTGAGAGTCCGCCTGCCGATGCAGGGGACGCGGGTTCGTGCCCCGGTCCGGGAAGATCCCACATGCCGTGAAGTGGCTGGGCCCGTGAGCCATGGCCGCTGAGCCTGCGCGTCCGGAGCCTGTGCTCCGCAATGGGAGAGGCCACAGCAGTGAGAGGCCCGCATACCGCAAAAAAAAAAAAAAAAAAAAAAAAAAAAAATCAGAACACAAAGTGAAATAAGCCAGACAGAGAAAAGACAAATACTATGTAATCTCACTCATATGTGGAATCTAATAATACCAAAAAAAGTCAAACTCATCATAGAAGCAGAGTAGATTGGTAGCTGCCAGGGGCTGGGGGCTGGGAGAAACGGGGAAATACAAAGCATACAAACTTTCAGTTACAAGATGAATAAATCCTGGGGATCAAATGCACAGCATGGTGACTGTAGTTGATAATATTCTACTGTATATTTGAAATTTGCTAAGAGAGTAGATCTTAAACCACCACCACCACACACAAAAAAGAATGAGCTAATTAACTTAATTGCAGTAATCACTGAACAATGTATACATTTATCAAATTATGTTGTACACTTTAAACATATACAATTTTATTTAAAAAGCTGGGGGAAACTTTAACAATATATCTGAACACCTTTCCATGTCACTGAATACTCTTCAAAACCACAATTTTGAATGACAGAATGGAATTTTATCACGATCATTCATCCAAGCCTTGACTGTTGACAATTATTTCCAACTATCTACTACTGCGAACAATGCAACAATAAACATCTTTAAAGTAAAATTTAAAAAACGAAGAAGAACCAGAGTACAGCTTTAGTCTACAAAATGAAAGAAGACGAGAGTCCTAGCTATGAGAATGTAAGCAGTTTCTTCCATCTGAAAGGAGCTGAAACTGTTAGGTTCCTAGAAAAGATTATTTAATGACCTAAGCCCAAGGCCAAACTGAAAAAATGCACGATCCATGAAAGGAAAAATTGATAAGCTGCAACTTATCAAAATTAACTGCTCTGCAAAAGATACTATGAACAGAATGAAAAGACAAGCCCCAGAGTGAAAGAAATATTTTCAAAACACATATCTGATGAAGAACTTGTATGCAAATTATGAAAAGAACTCTTAAAACTCAACAATAAGAAAACAGCCCAATTTTAAAATGATCAGGGCTTCCCTGGTGGTGCAGTGGTTAAGAATCCGTCTGCCAATGCAGGGGACACGGGTTTGAGCCCTGGTGCGGGAAGATCCCACATGCCACAGAGCAACTAAGCCAGAGCACCACAACTATTGAGACTGTGCTCTAGAGCCCGCGAGCCACAAATACTCAGCCTGAGTGCCACAACTACTGAAGCCCGCGCACCTAGAGCCTGTGCTCCGCAACAAGAGAAGCCACCACAATGAGAAGCCCATGCACCCCCAACGAAGAGTAGCCCCTGCTAGCCGCAACTAGAGAAAACCCGTGCGCAGCAACGAAGACCCAACTCAGCTAAAAAATAAATAAAATAAATAAATTTAATGATCAAAAGATCTGAACCGATACCTTACCAAAGAAATTATACGGATGGTAAGCATATGAAAAGAGGTTCAACTGCATTTGTCATTAGGAAATTACAAAGTAAAACGAGATACCACTATACACCTATTAGAACGGCTAAAATCCAAAAAACTGTCAATAGCAAATGATGACAAGAATGTAGAACAACAGGAACTCTCATCCATCGCTAGTGGGAATGCACAGACAGCCTGGTTGGAAAACGGTTTTGCAGTCTCTTACAAAACTAATCATAGTCCTACCATACAATTCAGTAATTGCACTAGGTATTTAACCAACTAAGTGGAAAATGTATATTCACACAAAACTTGCACCCAAATGTTTACACCAGCTTTATTCACAACTGCCAAATACTGAAAGCAACCAAGATGCCCTTCAATAGGTGAATAGATAAACAAACTACTACTTTCATAAATGGAATATTGTTCAGCAGTAATAAATAAGCTATCAAGCCATGAAAAAACTTGAAGCTTAAATGCGTATTGCTAAGTGAAAAAAGCCAGTCTGAAAAGGCTACACACTATATGATTCCAATTTTATGACCTTCTAGAAAAAAAACAAAACAATACAAATGGTAAAATGATCAGTGGTTGCCAGAGATTTGGGAAGAAGGGAAGAGGAATGAATAGGTGAAGCACAGGGGAATTTTTAGGGTGATAAAACTTCCGTATGATACTGTAATGGTGGACACTGACACCACACATTTGTGAAAACCAAAAGAAAATTACAACACAGAGTGAACCTTAATGTATGTAAAAAAAAATTTTTTTTAATCCTTTAGGAGGTCAGAGAACCCCAGAGTGAAATGGAGAATATAACAAAACAATCTAACTGTATTACAAATATATGAAACAACCTCACTGAACAGGGTGGGGGGAAAGTATAGTAACCTAAGTAACTCTGGAAGTGAACAGAGTCTGTTAAAACTAAAGGCAAAATAAAATATATATAAGTACTGTACTCTGGTTTCCCACAGGTTATGGGCCAAGAACTCTAATACTGCTATGCATGTATGCATAACTGAACAATTAAGTAAACAGATGGCAGATGGTGAAGTGTGAGGTTACAGATAAGCAAGGTGAGAAGCTATAATGATCCAGGTGGTAATGGAACGGATTACAATTGGAGACATCAGTATACATTCATGGTTAACTCAATATAGATATATGGATAGTTACATATAAAAGCATTTGTAGGTATGTGTATATGCATTAGTATACACATATATATGTCCTTGCTCTGTCAACTGAGAGGGCCTAGAAACAAAAGTATCCCAAAGCAATCAGCACATTTAGTGGCCAAATTTTTGTTTATAATACCATTCTTCAATAAAAGGAACTAGGGCTCCTCCGAGAAATGCCTGAGGCAAGAAATATACACAATGAGCCTGGATCATCTTGTAGTACAGAAAGTAAAGAAGTCCTGGGAGGAAAAAAACCATATGATAGGGGTATATCAAAGGGACATAGAGGCTAATTGAAAGAGCTCCCAATGGCCAAAGTTGGAAAAATTTCAGCAACAAAATAAAGTAGTATTAAATATCCTTAAGTTGATACTGATATATGAGAATGAAGAATCGACAAATATCCTGTACAGAAAAATTCCAAATAATTTACATGGAGACTCTGCCCTGAAGAAGGTGGAACATAACTCCTCCCTTCTTGAGTGTGAGCTGCACACACTGACTTCCTTCCAAAGAGGTGAAGGGGGAGGGGGAAATAACTTGACAGTGGAGAAACCTGATAAACACTACCTCAGCTAGGTGATCAAGTACAACATCAACAGTGATAAATTCTGTTGACAGTATGGACCCTTGACACGATGTGATGAAAATGGCATTTTACCTCTGTGGTCTTCCTCCCCCAAACCCATAAACCCAGTCTAATCATGAGGAAAACATCAGTCAAATCTCAATTGAGGGAAAATTTACAAAATACCTGACCAATACTCCTCAAAAGTGTCAAGTTTCATCAAAAACTTGACCAGAAAAAGCCAAGAAACTGACAAACCCAAGAGAAGTCTAAGGAGCCGACAACTAAATGTAATGTGGTATCCTAGATGGGATTCTGGAACAGAAAAAGGCCATTAGGTAAACACTAAGGAAATCTGAAGAAAGTATGGATTTTAGTTAATAATAATAATGTATCATCACTGGTTCATTAACTGCAAGAAATGAACCATGCTAATGTAAGATGCTAATAACAGAGGGAACAGGGTGTAGGATACATATAGAAACTATTATTGTTCAATTTTTCAGTAAATCTAAAACTGTTCTAAAAAGTAAAGTTCACTTTTTTAAAGACAGTACAATTACATATTTCTTCTCCTTTATTCTCTTAACTGACTTAAAAAACAATTGCTTTTTAATACAATATAGATAAAACAATATCTATAAAATTGTATCATTGGGCCTGTAACATACAGAATTCTTTAATAAGACATAATCTTAAATGTCTCTGTACCTAACCACAGTGCTTTAAAATAAGCAAAAATTGATAGAACTGAAAGGAGAAAGAGACAAATCCACCTACACTTGGAGACTTCAACACACTTCTATGATCAATACACGTACAAAGTCAAGATGAATATGGAAGGACTCAACTTAACCATCAGCCAACTAGATATAATTGACATTTGTGGAACAACCCACCCAATAATGACAAAATACAAATTCTTTACAAGTGCACATAAAACATGCATCATCAAATTCAGAAAAGCAAAGTCCTCTGGAGATGGAAGAAGAATAATGTGACTGCAGAGGAATACCAACTCTATTAGCTATGATTTATTTATTAGGCTGGGTTCTGGGTACACTGAATTATTCTTTATGCTTTATATGCCCTATTTCATAATAAAATTTTAAGTCATTAGAGTATATTCTCTGGTATATAAACCTTTCCTATAGTGGTCTGGAGGGTTAAAGAGGCAGGTCTCCATACATTTTATTATTAAAATGGACTACACCAAAAACCATAACCTCTGAACTTTTATCAAAATATACAGAAATGCTCACAAACTCCATAACTTGGTATAATATTTATTATTTCAAAGCCTCAGCAATGTCTTCTACGAGTATCCCGAGACTATTTGCTAACAAAGGATAGATTTTTAGTTTGTCACCAAACTAAAATTGTTATTTTTGTCTATGTATTATTTCAGCCAGTTTTACTAAAACAGGAAGAAGAAAAGTTTATGGCTTTTTGTCTTTTAATCCTGAAGTAAGAAATCTCCAAAGAAACTTCCAAAAATATATCATTAAGTTAATAAAATTTTAAAACATTAATCAGGGACCTCTCTGGTAGTCCAGTGGTAAAGAATCTGCCTTCCAATGCAGGGGGCGTGGGTTTGATCCCTGGTCGGGGAACTAAGATCCCACATGCCGCGGGGAAACTAAGCCCGTGCGCCTCACCTAGAGCCCAAGTGCCGCAAACTACAGAGCCCACACGCTCTGGAGCCCGCGTGCCACAACTAGAGTTCTCTCTAGTTCTAGTTCTAGTTCTCTCTTTCTCCTTGAGCCACAACTACAGAGAAATCTGCACACCACAATGAAGAGCCCGCATGCCGCAACCAAGACCCGACGCAGGCAAAAGAAAAAAAGATATTAATTAGCACACAGCTATAATCATCACTGAAAAAAGCTCAGTAAGTTTGTCTTCATATTCAGAATACTTCGTTTTAAAATATCTCAACTGACCACATTAGCCTCATACTATCATTAAGCAAATACCTTAAGGCACAATATACTCAATGGTATATATAAACCCATACATCAAATAGTATTTTTAACAATGTTAAGGGTTTTTTTTAGTTAGTCCTTTTCAATCTGCTTAGACCATTATTGTTTTGTACTTTGCATTTCACTGAAAACAAGCTCATAATATAAATAGAAGTACCAGCTCCGCTTGTTTCCTGCTGTTCATGTGTCCTTGCATTAGCACTTCAGTCTTCAGTTGAAACTGAAACTTCAATCTGCAGATTCTTTGCAGGAATCTTTTTAAGCCCTTTGTCTATTCATTCAGCAAGCTTCATTTCATGCAAATCAGATAATATAATCTGAAAGGCCCCTAAACCAGGTAGAGGTTAACTGTAATATGTTCAAATAGAATGTAAGCAAACAAATAAGGAGGCTCACACTGTCGGCCCCTCCAGGCTGTGGTGTGCCCATGATCCTCCCTTCAGGTTACCTCACTTTCCGTAGCTGATGTATATCATCAGACATACAGACGGAGTAAAGTGTCAAACTATGATTTAAATATTAGTAAAGTTAATTGCCCATTCTTTTTCTTGTTATACCCTGCCTAGATCATCATTTTGCACGCCTCCCACTTTGGAAACCATTACTCTTAAAAAAAACTAGAATGAAAAGATGAGACTGTGCTAGGCTTGAGGAGCAAATAAGGAATGTGAATGGCAGAATCAGATGAGGAAATTTAGAGCCTAAGTGGTTAGTTAACTCGGCCTAACATTCCAAAGCTAGTAATTCGTGGAGTAGGCAACCAATCTGACAATAAAGCCTATTCTCTTTCCACTGTGCCACATCACCCCCTCCAGGGCAAACACGAGGACTCCAGGACTGAGGAAAGAATACAGGTCCCCAAGCCCTGGTGCTGTGCAGACCTTAGGTCACAGTTAAACAGGGTCAGGAGGCTAGTGCAGCAAAACGTCTGGACCCTCATTAGCCCTGTCAGGGAAGCAATGTGTTCCAGAGCTAGACTAAGTCTGCAGGTATAAATTAAGTAAATCCCACAGTAAAGCCTAAAGGAAAGAGAGCAGGCTCTAGAAATGTTTCCAGAAAGTCTCTATACTACACCTAAGTGTTAAGTATCCCTCACTTCCCTGGAATCTTTTTGTTAATGTCTTAACTTCCAGCTCTCAGTTACTTCAAAGCATCTAGGTATCAAAACTTCTTGTGTAAGTTCATTTTCTGCCAGCAAAACTCTTGTCAGTTTTCCTCTGGATGCTCCTTAAATTAAGAAGTCAGAGATCACTGTGCTTGTCACTAACAAGTTCTTAACTGGAACTAATCAAACTTCCCTATAAGAGAACTAACTTCCTTGCTTATTTCAGGAAAATTCTCAACTATCCTTCCCCTAATACTTCTTTTCTCTTCTCTTTCAGATTAAGGGAAAAAAAAAGCCAGTGAAAGTAAACATTGGTAAAGCCCTAGAGACTGGGTTTTTTGGTTTGTTTGTTTGATTTTACAAATCTGAAAAAGTTCTCTAGGTTCCAATAAAAAATATTCAGTGACTGCACTCCATTACTACAGAGCTCTGAATAGCAAATATAACCCTCCCAGGGCTGTGGTAACTGGTGTTTTCGATTTTTTGGCCACGACTGACAGCTTGCAGGATCTTAGTTCCCCAATCAGGGATCAAACCCAGGCCCCCTGCAGTGGAAGCACATAGTCCTAACCAGGAATCCCCTGTGGTAACTGTTAAATAAATTATGTAAAGCATTTAGCACAATGCCTGGCACAAAATAAGAGCATAATAAATGTTAGCTGCTATTATTATTATTATTATTATTATTATTATTATTATTATTGATATTATTATGTAACTACCCTCTTGAATGATGCCTAGACTAGAATTCTATTGGCAAGACTCTTTTTTCTTAATTTACAGTTTTTCTGATTTATTTAAAGGTATAAAAATATAGACATGGAAGAAGAGAAAGTACTTTTTTATCAATCATTTACAACATTTTAAATCTGGAATAGAGGGACTTCCCTGGTGGTGCAGTAGTTAAGAATCTGCCTGCCAATGCAGGGGACACGGGTTCGAGCCCTGGTCCGGGAGGATCCCACATGCCGCGGAGCAACTACGGCCGTGCGCCACAACTGCTGAGCCCGTGCTCTAGAGCCCACGAGTCACAAATACTGAAACCGTGTGCCACAACTACTGAAGCCCACGCGCCTAGAGCCCGTGCTCCGCAACAAGAGATGCCACCGCAACGAGAAGCCCGTGCACTGCAACGAAGAGTAGCTCCCGCTCGCCGCAACTAGAGGAAGCCCGCGCGCAGCAACAAAGACCCAACGCAGCCAAAAAAAAAAATCTAGAATAGAGAAAGGGTTTTAACAAAATTGAAAGGCGGTAAAAGAGCTAGAAATGCCGTGTGCCTAAGGACACATACTACTGGCACACATACCTCTAGTTTATTCCTAGTACACATTCTAAAAGACATGCATGTGTACACAAAGAGAGGTGACAAGAATACTCATAGCAGCATTATTTGTAGTAACAAATAAAATCAGAACACACTAATTGCCAATCCACAGGAAAACATAAAACTGTGATATAGCCCAATACCGGAATCCTATTCAGTGAAGAAAATAAATGCACTAGAGCTACATATATCCATATGGATAAGTCTCACAATACTGAGAGAAAAAAAAATAAAGTTATAAAAAGATACAATTAATACTGTTAATATAAAGGTTTTTTTAATGCAAAACAATATACATTTTAGGGCTACTTACATATGTAATAAAAGTATGAAAATATGTACAAGAATGAAAAGCATCAAATGCAGAATAGTGGTTCCCTCAGAAGGGGAGAAGAATACAACTGGAAAGCAGTAGGGGTTAACTTTAAAAGGAGCCTAGTGTCTTAAGTTAAGTGGTGTGTACACAGGTATTCACAATTTTTATTCTCTATACCTTTTTGAGGGCCAATATTTCACAATATTTAAAAAGTTAAAGGAAAATAAACTCAAGGTCCAAGCAACATAGTTTACTCCGGAGCCCACATGCTTAACCATGACACTATTTATTCTATTTTTGTTTGTGCAGTTAAAAAAGGTTTAGTCATTTTTAAGAAACTGCTCAAGAACATGTAAAACGTCACATCGGTAAAAAGCAATGAAGTACCTGACTAAAGGAAAATTTTCACACAAATCATATTGGAGACACAAAGCGGTCATATCACCACACTCAGGAATCATGAGGGTAAGCCAAAAAAACAAAACCCAAGTTGAACTTGGAACATAAAAGTCTTGTTTAGAGAGAGCATGTAGAAAGAATATGGGCTTTGAAGTTGGACCTGGTTCAAATATCACTCCTGTCACTGATTAGCTGTGTGGCCCTAAACAAGTTCTAACTTCTCTGAGCTCAATTTCTTCACCCAAACACTGGAGACACCATACCTAGCTTCCACAGTGGTAAAGATTACAGTGTAGACATTATCTATGAAAATCTCTTGAATGCAGTAGCCTCACACTAAATAACAGTTGTTATTACTTGCAGAAGAAAGTCTCTCTCTGGCAAGAGGAGACAGAACAAGCAGAGATAAAAATTAAAAGGAGGGAGTAAAGAGTCTAGAAAAAGAAGTCAGGAAGAAAAGAAGCTTGAATGGTTAGGGACTGAAAAAGTCCTTATAGAGTCCCTAAAGTTACTCCCGCCCCCCCCCCCAATTTTTTTTTACTGTACACTATTTGATTATAGTGAAGCTTAGTTACAGAAATATTTGGTCCAAACCTGATTATTGCTGAAATGCCATAATATATAGCATATATATATATAACATGATAATATATAGCTTATACATAATATTGTTAATATACAAAAATTCAAGATCAAAATGTGTTTTCTTTAAAAGTTCATTTTTTGGTTGTTAAAAATGTATTAACAAGTAAATCAAATACAATATATCTGTTTCTCTCAGTTATCTGCAACTCAGAAAGGTCTGTCCTACTCATATTAAAGAGAAATCAATGATAATTTCAACAAATGCCAAAAAGCAATAAAATTCAACACCCAGTAAAAATATAAACCAAGAATAGAAGGAAACTTTCTTAAATTGACAAAAGACACCTACCAGAAACCTTTAGTAAGTATCATATCTAACAGTGAAACACTGGGAGCATTCCCATTCAGGAAAAAGACTAAAATGCCCATTATCATCACTGCTATTCAACTTTTGCACTGGAGGGTCTAGGCATTGCAATAACACAGAAAACAAGATAAGTGGTATCAAGTTTAGAAAAAAGCCTGGTCAATTAAGTCTTCTAGTCAAAGCAGCCCAGTAAGTAAACACTTCGATGCATCCCCTCTGCTCCAAATACATAGTAATAGATATGTTTAAATATATTTTTTAAGTTACTAAAAAGGCTCAAAAACAAGACAACCCTTCACTTGGATCAGAAACAGAAGATACACAAAACTGTGAGCAGGACTGAAGCTACAGGTGCTGGACTCTGAGCCTAGAAGCAGGTGTATATTTCCTTCAGGGCAACAGTGACACAGAGTGAAGGAGGTGGAGAAACGAGACATCTGAGCCAGATTCACTGCTTAAAGCCAAGGATGAGGCTAGAGCTGAAAGGAAGTGAAAAAGTACCGCCGTCAGTCTCTGCCTAGAACTATGGTTTATGTGGTGCTCTGGGCTCTGAAAAGTGAGAAAATAAAAACACAGCCTCATGACCAGGAAATGAACCAAGACATTCACACACTCTGTGAGTGGATCTAAAATAGCCCCAATTACCTCAAAGAGCAGGACCCTGACCATTATCATATCTGATTTCTTGACTAGAGTCCAGTCAATCAGTGGAAGCACCAGAAATGTCACCACACAGAGAAGGGTGAGCACAGAAATAAGAGAAACAAAAGCAAAAGTACTCACCCTCAAATAAGTCTGTAAATCAAAACTTCAAAACATATAAAGAGGGCTTCCCTGGTGGCGCAGTGGTTCAGAGTCCGCCTGCTGATGCAGGGGACATAGGTTCGTGCCCCAGTCCGGGAAGATCCCACATGCTGCAGAGCGGCTGGGCCTGTGAGCCATGGCCGCTGAGCCTGCGCGTCCGGAGCCTGTGCTCCACAACGGGAGAGGCCACAACAGTGAGAGGCCCGCGTACCGCCAAAAAAAAAATATATATATAAAGAAGTATAATGCTAAGAAAGACAGCCAACAAAAGCAACAATTAGAATATAAATTCATACCAGATGCGGTTTAATTTTACAGAACAGTCTGACAAAGATTTTTTTAAGTATATTTAGGGTGCTAGGATTTACAATTTTAAAATTATTGGGAATGCAAAATTGGACAGGCAGTTTCTTACAAAGCTAAAGATACCTTTACCATACGATCCTGCAATCACGCTCCTAGGTATTTACCCAAGAAAGCTGAAAACATATGTCCACACAAAAACCTGCACATGAATATTTATAGAAGCTTACTCATAACCGCCAAAAACTAGAAGTATCCAAGATGTCCGTCAATAGATGAATGGATAAACAAACTGTGGTATTTTCATACGATGAAATATTATTCAGCAATAAAAAGAAATGAGCTATCAAGCCAAGAAAAGACACAGAGGAAACGTAAAGGCATAATGCTAAGTGAAAGAGACCAGTCTGAAAGCCTAGAATACTGCATGATCCAAACCATATGACATTCTGGAAAAGGCAAAACTATAGACACAAGGCTTCCCTGGCGGCACAGTGGTTAAGAACCCACCTGCCAATGTAGGGGACACGGGTTTGAGCCCTGGTTCAGGAAGATCCCACATGCCGCAGAGCAACTAAGCCCATGCGCCACAACTACTGAGCCAGCGCTCTAGAGCCTGCGAGCCACAACTACTGAGCCCACGGGCCACAACTACTGAAGCCCACGGGCCTAGAGCCCGTGCTCCACAACAAGAGAAGTCACCGCAATGAGAAGCCCGCGCACCACAACCAAGTGTAGCCCCCACTTGCCGCAACTAGAGAAAAGCCCACACGCAGCAACGAAGACCCAACGCAGCCAAAAATAAAATAAATAAATTTGTTTAAAAAAACCAAAAACTATAGACACAGTAAAATGATCAGTTGTTATCAGGAGCTCAGCAGGAGGGAGGGGGGAATGAATGGGTGGAATACAGGGGATTTTAGAGCAACAAAATTATTCTGCATGATACTGCAATGACATTACATGAAATGTCATGTGATAACATTTTGCATTTGTCAAAACCCATAGAACTGTACAACACAAAGAGCAAAAGCCTAATATAAACCATGAACTTAAGTTAATAATAACATATCAATATACATTCATCAGTTGTAACAAATGTACCACACTAATGCAAGATGTTAATAACGGGAAAGTGCCCTGAAGAAGAGGGGGTTTATAGAAACTCTCTGTACTATCCACCCATTTTGGTCATATTCAGTTATGTACATAATTTTTTTAATATCATGGACAGTTCCACTTCTGGGTATATACACAAAAGAATTGAAAGCAGGGATTTGAACAGATATTTGCACACCCATGTTCATAGCGGCATTATTCACAATAGCCAAAAGACAGAAGCAACCCAAGTGTCCATTGATGGATGAATGAATAAGCAAACATAATATATGCATACAACAGAATAGTATTCAGCCTTAAAAAATAAGGAAATCCTGGGAATTCCCTGGAGGTCCAGTGGTTAGGACTTGGCGTTTTCAATGCCAAGCGCCTGGGTTCAATCCCTAGTCAGGGAACTAAGATTCCACAAGCCTCGAGGCGGGGTCAAAAAAAAAAAAAAGGAAATCCTGACACGTTACAATATAGATGAACTCTGAAGACATTATGCTAAATGAAATAAGCCAGACACAAAAGGACAAATACTGTATGATTCCACTTATAGGAGGTGCTGAGAGTAGTCAACTTCACAGAGACAGAAAGCAGAATGGTGGTTGCCAGGGGCTGGAGGGAGAAAAGAATGGGGAATCAGTGTTTAATGGATACAGAGTTTCAGTTGAGAAAGATAAAAATGTTCTGGAAATGGATAGTGAAGTTTATACAACAACGATGTAAATGTACTTAATGCCACAGAACTGTATAATTAAAAATGGTTAAAATAGTAAATTTTATATTGTGTATATTTTGCCACAATAAAAAAATGAGGAAAAGTGCTGAAAAAAGTGCTGAAAAGTTTTCCAAATTGAAAAATATATATCTCACTTCATTACACCATATAGAAATTCCACACAGAAAGCAAAACTTCTTTTTTAATTTTAGAAGAAAATACAGATATACAGAATTCATACCCTGGGGTAGAGAAAATTTACTTAAACCAGACACAGAAACCAATTGTTAATTTAGTGTAAAAATTTCCATAAATATAACATTAAAATGTAAAACTTGTATACAACTAAAGACATTGTTAACAAAAGGAAAAGGCAAGCCTCAGACTGGCAGGATGCTCTGGCAACACATAAATCCAGCAATGAATTAGTATCCAAAGTAACCTAGCTGTCCCACAGTTAGTGAAGGATACATAAACAGTGATTTAAGTCTACAACTGAACACTACTCAGCTTTTAAAAATAAATGAACCAGATCCACAAGTGGCAACATGGTTAAACCTCCATCAATTAATTTAAAGCATGCACCCCTCTGACCCAGCAATTCTACTTTTCATTCACTGCAGCAATGGTGAAATGGCAAACAGCTTTAATGGCCATTAATGAGGAGAAGATTAAATAAACTACAGTACAACATATACTATGTATGGTATTGTGTAGTAGTCAAGAAGAACCAGGTAGATCTTTATGTTCCATTATGGAAAGATCTCAGACATTCTGTTAGGAAAAAGTTGCAGACCAATGTCTACAGTATCATGTCATTAATGTGGGCATTGGAGGAAACCCTATATATAGATGAAAATGATTAGAGAAAGGTCTGGAAGGATCACAACAAACTGATAACTGCCGTTTTGGTGGAGAAGGGAGTGGGTCAAGGGGCCTTGTATTCTGTCTGTACTGTTTAAGCATTTAATAAGAGAGTGTGCATTCATGAGCCATTTGCAGAGCTGCAGTACACAGCCCCAGACTGCACAATACAACTCCAGGAGCTGCCATTCACAGGCATTCCGATGTGAATGGCATCCCCTAAAATTGGGCAGTATACTTCCTGCACTAGATGCCACAGCCCTGATACGTGTATAACTAGAAATAAATAAAATAAGAGGTGATGAGAGTATTTACTGCAAACCAGCATGAGGGAGTTTCTACGGTGATGTAAATTTCTATATCTTGATTGGGATAGTGGTTACAAAGTACAGACAGTCCCCAACTTACAATGGTTTGACTTTAGATGGTGTGAAAGCAATATACATTCAGTAGAAACTGTACTTCAAATCTGAATTTTGATCCTTTCCCTGGCTAGCAATATGCAGTATGATACTCTCGCGTGATGCTGGGCAGCGGCAATGAGCCACAGCTCCTGGTCAGTCACAAGAGTAAACAACCGAGATACTTACAACCATTCTGTTTTTCACTTTCAGTACGGTATTCAATAAATTACAAGAGACATTCAACACTTTATTATAAAATAGGCATAGTGTTAGATGGTTTTGCCCAACTGTAGGCTAATGTAAGAGTTCTGAGCATGTTTAAGGTAGGCTAGCCTAAGCTATGATGTTCAGTAGATTGGGTGTATTAAATGCATTTTCAACTTACCATACTTTCAACTTACAGTGGGTTTATCAGACATAACCCTACTAGACCAGCTCTGCACAGGACATCTGTGCAGACATCAGTAAAGTTGATTTCAAAATAAATGTAAATTAAATATATAAATAAATAAAATACAATATCACTGAGAAAACCTAGAACAAGGCATCCAAAATTACAGGACCTAGGCATCCCAAAATAAGAACTAGTAGACACCTGCTGGTTGCACTCTTAAGTACACAGTCATAAAACTAAAGAGAAATTAACTTAGTTCTTCAAGGCTTACTATACAATACCAAATTTGAATTAATATTTTTATACAAGGAAATGTAGGTCCTGAGAGATTTATACTAAAGATATAAAACAAGTGGTAACTTGGCATTCTATTGGTTTTAAATCTGATTTCCTAACTAAGTAGAAATTTCGTCTCTCACACATAGTGGACACTCAAAAGCTTTGCCAACACTACCTTGACTACACAACCCCCTTCAAAAGTAATTCCACTTATGTGCGATAAAAATTCTCACAGAACTCATAAAAGGTCAAGTTTTAATTTGGCAGACAAAGTAACCCAACAGGCACTGCAACCCAGGCAACTGAAACAGCAGCCTGGAGCTCGAGAGTCCAGAAATCCAAACAAGGCAGAAAAAAGGCAGAATCCCAGCCCTTACAGAAGAGCAGAGATACATCCTCTTATGACAGATCTAAGATCCAAGAACCAAGATAAAAATGAAAAAGTGTTTTCTAGACAAAAGTACTCTCCTTCCTCAAGTGATAGGAAAGGGCCAGAACGGGATGATTTGAAGCAACGGCCCAACGAGTAAGCTCCTGGCAGCCAACATGCAATAAAGATGTGAAAGTGGCAGCACGACCACAAGATATGACAACTCCATCACCTTAGCCATCACTTTAAATGCCCAGACCTAAGAACCTGGGTTACCTCACACGGCAAAAAAAAAAAAAAAGAGAGAACCTGAGGAACAAGGGAAGTCCATTCAGCCATCCCTAACACCAGATTTATCAATAGTGCTCTGTGTAAAATAGAGCATAGAGCAAAACCTTCATTCAGGCAATGCGTAGGTATTTAGTGCCGGCTATGGGTCAGGCACTGTTCTTGTCACTGAGAATTTAGCAGTTAATAGTCATGGAGCTTCATTCTACTTGGGAAGAAAGGTAACTTCTTTTCTCTTTCCAATTTCCGTTTCCCTTCTCTCTGTTTAAATGTTACGCAGAAGTTCCTTCAAAACTCTCCCAAGTACCTCCCACAAGCTTCTTTGACCAACCTCCTGCTTTAATCCTCAAAGCAAGCAATTTTATGGCTCCAATTTCCCAATACTGGGGAAAAGAGACCTAAAGTGAATGAGACAAAATTCAGTGTTGCTCTGTACTTCATACGCATACCTTTACAACCAAATTGCCAGCACTTAAATAGCAAATGATGGTTGTGTTTTATACAATTTTGTGGCCCCAGTGCTGACCACGGTTCTCTACCCAAGGTACCTAACCAATAAACGTTTGCTGAGGCTGCTGGAAGGTCTCCCTAATCCCAAGGCCTGGCACAGGAATTTAATGGCAAGCATTCGTTAGCTGCATCCTTCCTCCTCTCAGGACACCTTTCTTTAACGGGTGACCTCGGTGCACAGGTTCACTGATAGGTGCCTTGGGAAATAGTGTTTTGAGGTGATGTGAAATAAATTCCCTTCCCTCTGCCAGGGCCTGCCTGCCTCACCTGCCCTCTGCCAGGACCTGCCTCCTTCGCCCCCTTAAACACCTAAGGCAGAGCCTCCTCCTTGCGAGCCAGGCACGGGCAGCATCAGCCCTGCGCCCTGCGGCCACAGCGCGCTCGGGACCCCGGAGCCACCTCAGCGGCCCGGGGCTCAGAGCCCGGCGGCGGCGGCGGCCCGGAGCTCCGCTCCATCCCCCACGCTCGCCCCTCCAGGTCCGGGCGCGCGGCGCCGTCTCCCCTACAGCGCACGCTGTGCAGCGGCCCCAGCTCCCCGCGCGCTGTCTCCGCCGCTCCCGGCCCTGCACCCCCGCAGGCTCCTGAGGTGAGGGCGCTGCGTGGGCTCCTTCCCGCTTCTCGCGGGCGCGAGGCTCTGGCACCGCGCTCCTCTCCCGCAGCCTGCGGCGGCCGCCACAAACCCCCACCGTACTCACTTCCCGGCCGGAGCTGGGGGCGTCGAAAAGGTCCCCGGCGGCCGCAGCGTCCTCCGCCTCCTCCGGCCCGGTCTCAGAGGCTGAGGCGGTGGCGGCGCCTGCTCAGGCCCCGGAGCCGCCCCCGCGGCGAACGTTCTCAGGCACCCGGCACGCGCAGCGAGCTCGCCCCCGGCGCGAGGGCGCGAGGGCGCGAGGGCGCGAGGGCGCGAGCGCCTGGCTGGGGGCGGAGCTTCCGCCGGCCGAGGAGGGGGCGGGCCAGCGGGCCGATTTCCCCTCGAGGCCCTACCCCTGCGGCCGGTTCCGGGCGGGCGGCGGAGTTGCGTTCCAACTCCACAGGTATGTGCCCCACCGGCTGGATGCTCGGCCCGACGTGACTACAAGGTAAAGAATGCAAAGAACCACCCCCATGAATCATTCATCCGCACCTCGAGCAAGAGACCCTGCCCTGAGTGATTTTTGCGTGTTAATTCAGCTCAGCAACCGTTAACTGAGCACCGACTCGGTGCCTAGCGCTGTAGCACTGTACCAGGTGCTGTGTGGGTACACCGTCAAGGTCCTTGGTCTCCAGGAGCGCGTAACTTAGTGGAAAAGCGGCCGTGTAAACAAGCAGGTCTGGTGATCCGTGAAAAGCCAAGCCACTGTGAGATGCTGTGGGAGGGCAGAGGAGGAAAAGATTACTTCCGCTTGGAGAATGCAGAGGGATTCCTGGAAGAGGTGGCATTTGTGTTCAGCCTGCAAGGAAGAAAAAGAGAGGAATCCTAGGAGAAAAAAAAGGGAGGGCATCAAAAGCTAGGTAAACAGCTTGGGCAAAGGAACAGAGAGTGACCAAGGTTTACCATCTCAGCATCAGCTTTTTTGTTTTAATATCCGTTTTGATAGAATCCTTTCCAAACTATGTGAAACAGGAGATGATGCCAAATGAGGAACAGCAAAGCTTTTTTTTTTAACGGCTCAAAGGATCATTTTCTCAACTTTATTTAAGGCTCAAGACAGCAGTGTCCTTTAAGGACTTTTGATATGTTAGTGAAGGCTGGAAATCCCTAAGCTAAGAGAGCCCAGGCCCCTGTGCTTTGAGTCTGGTTTTTCACTGCTTTTTAGCACCTTATGGTAAGGCAGATCGTACCACCTTCTGCTGCTGTCTGTCTGCCTGCCTGTCTTTAGGACATCCTCTTCCCTCCTCCCCTTATCTTCCTATTTTTAAACCCCTGTGGTGAAGGAAATGCTGATAACCAACTTTGTTAAGTGAGAGTAAACAGGTTACTCAAAAAAACTGGCATCACCTATCATTTATGAATTTTGTGACTATTTTGCATGCTTAGAAGACTTTTTCACTTGTATGCAGGGTCTTAACTATGTTTTGAATATGTTAAGATACTCAGAATACAGGTAAAAGACAGGTTGTTTACTCACTTACTACTCATTGAGCACCAACTGTGTGGGAGGCATTGAAAGGGTAAAACACTGATCCTGTCATTTGGAGAAAAAAGGTGTAAATGATGTAAAACAATATGTAAATATGGTTTGTTCTGTTTGCTCTACTGACTGAAACCAAAGTAATTTCAATATGTGGACTAGCCATTCTGGGAATTAACCACTTTAAATGTATTCATATTAGCATCTCTCCATCTCGGTTCTGTTTTTCATCACCTCACACATCCTCAGAAAACTTCTTTCAAACATTGCAGTCATCACTCTCACTCCCAAAGTTACCAACTTCTTTTGCCTACTTGTCCTTTTCCTTCACCATCTATTCATGTTCAAGCTTTTCCTGTCCTAAAGAAAAAGGAGGAAACCTCTGTCATTCTAGATCATGCTCCAGTTACTATTCCCTCCCTGTGTTTTAAGACCAAAGTCTTAAAAGTAGTTTACACTCATCTCTCTGCCAACTCAGCCCCCTCTCACTCCCCGACCCATAGCTGTGTAGCTTCTGTCCCCCACATCGCTGCACTGCTCTCAGTCAGTAAGCGCTGGCTTCATCCTAAATGCCCCAGGCCATTTCTGAGTCCTCTGTTACTAGAGCTCTTGGTGGCATTTGAAGACACAGAGCTCTCCACTCTTTTTGACACCCCCTTTGCCTTCACAACGGGACTCATCTCCTAACCCCTCTGACCACTCCTCTGTCCACAAGGTTCTGTTCTCAGCTTTCACTGCACCCGGTACATTCTCCCTGAGCCGTTGCATCCACCCGTCTTCATCTGCCACATATATCGGCAACTCCCAAGTGCATTATCTAGCTCAGACCACTCATCTGAGTTCCATGTACACACAAGCCTATTAGACTTCTCCACCTGGATGTCCTAGAGACCCCTCAAGTTCTACTTGTCTAAAACCGTTGGACCCTTGGTTGCCCAGGACCTGGGAGTCATCCTTCATTCTTTACCCACGCCCACCCCCGCCACACCCAACAATCCCATTGATTCTCCTCAAACATAAATCTACACTCTGTCCCTCTTAGCTCCTCTTACCTAGGCTAACGCAATACGCTTTTCTCTTGTCTCCCTCCTGTAGTCTTGTTCCTTCTGATCCGTATCCCATACCGCATGTCAGAATTGTTGTTTTTTAATTTGCCACTTGTGGTGTCACTGCTGGCACACAAGACCTCCCATCTATCTAGCCCTTGTCCACTCCATCTCTTGTCTCTTCCTACACATCCCCCATCCAAACTCCTGAAATGTTCCTACTTTCCCTTGCCTCCATACCTTTGTGCTTGTTTCTCTCTCTTTGGACTGTCATCTGAATACAAGCAAAGAAGTTCCAACATATATGTAGCCAAAGTTCCACATATGACAAAACTATAATCTAAGAAGCTTTCTTGAAATAAGAAAATATAAACCTACAAAATGAAAGGACTCACATGTACTTGGGGAAATGACCACAGAATGATCAATTTTGAGAGCTAGCCTCTTAAAACTATTAGGGACTTCCCTGGCAGTCCAGTGGTTAAGACTCCATGCTTCCAATGCAGGGGGCACGGGTTCAATCCCTGATCAGGGAACTAAGATCCCACATGCCATGTGGTATAGCCAAAATTTTTAAAAATAATAAAACAGGACTTCCCTGATGGCACAGTGGTTAAGAATCCGCCTGCCAATGCAGGGGACATGGGTTCGAGCCCTGGTCTGGGAAGATCCCACATGCCGCAGAGCAACTAAGCCCGTGCACCACAATTACTGAGCCTGCACTCAAGAGCCTGCGAGCCACAACTACTGAGCCCACGGCCGCAACTACTGAAGCCCGTGTGCCTAGATCCCGTGCTCCACAAGAAGAGAAGCCACCACAATGAGAAGCCCCTGCACTGCAACGAAGAGTAGCCCCTGCTTGCCGCAACTAGAGAAAGCCCATGCGCAGCAACGAAGACCCAGAGCAGCCAAAAATAAATAAATAAAATAAATAAATTTTAAAAAATAAAATTAAATTAAAACTATTAGACAAAAAATAACAATGATAATCATCAAGGCCTCCATATAAAAAGTTCAAATTATTTAAAAGTGTAAGAAAATTAGGCTGCAGTACATTAAAGATGACTGTATTTTCTGTATCACTTCTTTTGATCCAGGTTGGCCTAAGCAAATTGCTTGACCAATAGAATATGTGATATTATGAGACTTCCAGGCCTAGGGCATAAGAAGTCTTGAAGAGTCCATCTGGGTCTTTGGGAACACTTGCCCTTGAAGCCCCGAGCCACTATGTAAAATATCTAACTCCCTGTGGAGAGGTTCTGAGACTACATGGAGAGGGAGAGGGGTCTACCTGATCCTAGCTGATATGAGAGAAGTCATCATGAGTTCTCTGTATCAGTCCAGCCATCAGCTGAATACCACTGAGTGGTTCCAGTTGAAGCCATGTAGAACAGAAGAATCACCCAGCCAAATCCTACCCAAATTCCTGACCCCAAGTGTTGTGAAACTATAATCAAAATCGTTATTTATGCCATTCCTTTTAGGGTAGTTTGTTATGGAGTCTGGTAACCAAAATATTTGGCATCAGACTTCTTAAGAGAAAAGCAAGGCTATAGTGATGCAGCACTTTCAGCATTTTCTAAAAACTCAAGGAAAGAAAATACACACTAAGGATTTTATATCCATCCATCCATGCTGTTTTTCAAGCATCAAAAGCTATAGGAAATGGGCTTCCCTGGTGGCGCAGTGGTTGGGAGTCTGCCTGCCAATGCAGGGGACACGGGTTCGTGCCCCAGTCCATGAAGATCCCACATGCCGCGGAGCGGCTAGGCCCGTGAGCCATGGCTGCTGAGCCTGCGCATCCGGAGCCTGTGCTCTGCAATGGGAGATGCCACAGCAGTGAGGCCCGCGTACCACACACACACAAAAAAAAGCTATAGAAAAAAAAAACTTTTTAAAATGCGAGAACTTAGTACTGTGCATGTTAAGCCCCTTCTAAGTAGCTACTAGAGCAGGGGTCAGCAAATTTTTTTGTAAAGCCCCAGATTGTAAATATTTTGAGTTTGCAGGCTTATTCAACCCTGCCATTGTAGCACCAAAGCAGCCATAAATAATATGCAAATAAGTGATTTAAGAAAATAATATATCGATACAATGACCAAATGGGGGTTTTGTATTAATTTGCTAGAATTACCATAACAAAGTACCACAGACTGACCTAAAGAACAGAAACCTATTGCCTCAGAGTTCTAGAGGGTAGAAGTCCAAGATCAAGGTGTCAGCAGGGTTGATTTCTTCTGAGGCCTCTCTTCTTGGCTTGTAGATGGCCATCTTCTCCCTGTATCCTCACATGGTTTTCCCTTTGTACTGTGACTGTCTGTATCCTAATCTCCTCTTCTTATAAGGACACCAGTCATATTAGAATAGGGCCCACCCTAATGACCTCATTTTAACCTAATTATCTTTTTAAAAACGTTATCTCCAAATATAGTCACATTCTGCAGTACTGCTTAGGACTTCAACAACCTAAATGTAAAAACTAAAACAACAAAACGCTTAGAAGAAAACAAATGTAAATCTTCATTACCTTGAGTTTGGCAAACCCTTCTTAGATAGAATACCACAAGCACAAATGACAAAAGGTAAAAAAATTGGATTTTTCTCAAAATTAAAAACTTTTGTGTCAAAGGACACCATAAAAAAGTGTAAAGACAGCCTACAGAATGGGATTAAATATTTCTAAATAATATATATGATAAGGGACTTATAACCAGAATATATAAACAATACAACAATCATAAAACAACCCAACTGAAAATTGGGGAAAGGATTTGAGCAGACATTTCTTCAAAGAAAATATATAAATGGTGAAGAAGCACTTGTAAAGATGTTCAACATGATTAGCTATTAGTGGAATGTAAATCAAAGACACAATGAGGGACTTCCCTTGTGGCAGAGTGGTTAAGAATCTGCCTGCTAATGCAGGGGACATGGGTTCGAGCCCTGGTCCGGGAAGATCCCACATCCCACGGAGCAACTAAGCCCGTGTGCCACAGCTACGGAGCATGCGCTCTAGAGCCTGCGAGCCACAACTACTGAGCCTGTGTGCTGCAACTACTGAAGCCTGTGCGCCTAGAACCCATGCTCCGCAACAAGAGAAGCCACCGCAATGAGAAGCCCGCACACCGTAACGAAGAGTAACCACCTCCCGCTCGCCGCAATGTGCAGCAACGAAGACCCAATGCAACCATAAATAAATAAATAATTTTTAAAAATAGATAAGCAACAAAGCATATCTATTAAAAAAAGGAAAAAAGACACAATGAGATACTACTTCACTAAGATGGCTGTAATCAAAATCAGACAATAACAAGTTTTGGTGAGGATGTGGAGAAACTGGAACCTTGATGCATTGCTGATAGGAATGTTAACGGTGCAATTGCCCTGGAAAACAGCTTGGCATTTCCTCAAAATGTTAAACATAAAGTTATCATATGACACAGCACTTCTACTTCTCGGTGTACACCCAAGAGACTTGAATATATATGCCCATACAAAAACCTATACACACATGTACATCGGGTCTTACTCCTCTTAACAGCCAAAAAGCGAAAGCAACCCCCAAATCCATCAACTGGTATATGGATGAACAAAATATGGTAAATTCATTCATACAGTGGCATATTATTCAGGAAAAAAAAAAGAATGGAGTACATGCTATAACATAGATGAACCTTGAAAACATTATGCCCAGTGAAAGAAGCCAGTCACAGAAGACCACATATTACACAATTCTATATATGTGAAATGTCCAGAATAGGCAAGACCATAGAGACAGACAGTAGATTAGTGGTTGCCAGAGGCTGGAGGGGTTGAGGGATTGGGAAAGGACTGATACTGTGTATAGGGTTACTTTTTTTTAAAGTGTATTGATTGTTTGATTGTGGCCGCGATGCACAGCATGTGGCTCCCTGACCAGGGATCAAACCCGCATGCCCTGCATTGGAAGCACGGAGTCTTAACCACTGGATCGCCAGGGCAGTCTCTGGGGTTACTTTCTGAAGTGATGAAAATGTTCTAAAGTTGATTGTGGTGACAGTTACACAGCTCCGTGAATATACTAAAACCCACTGAACTGTACACTTTAAATAGATGGATTGAAAGTGAATTCTGTCTCAATAAATCTGGTTCTTTGAAAAAGACAGCTATAAAAGAATCTTGAAAGACACAAAAGTATACTTGAACAAGACATCCCTTGGTTTTGGTTAAAATATCTCAACATAGTCAAGATGACAGTTCCCCTTATGTTAACTTATAAATTTAATATGCTCCTGCAAAAAATATAAACAAGTTTTTATGTAGCTAGACAAATTGATACCAAAGTTCATATGGAAAATGAAACACTCAAGAATAGTTAGTAAAACACTGAAAATTAAGAATTATGAGAGGTGACTAGTCCCAGCAAATACTAAAACATACTGCAGAGTGAAAACAGTGTGGTTCTGACACGTGACGAGGTGGACCAGTGTAACCGAATGAAAGGTACAGAAATCAATCCAACTACGTATAAAAATCCAGTATATGATAAGCAGTCAAATGGCTGCAGCAAAGAAGGACTTTCTAAAAAATGGTGTTGGAACAAGTGGACAGACCTACACAGCCTCACTCTGCTGGTGAGGTTACAGGGAGACAAGTATTACTAGAGGGAAGGAAAAATAGTACAACCCCTATCAAGAGGTGTTTGGCAATATCTACTGAAACATTTGTACATTTACCTTTCAACCTAGCATTCCCACTTCTAGGAATTTACTCGAAAGATGATATCTCCAAAAATAATAGGTACCCTTACATATGTAAGCTTCTTCATTGTACCTGGTGTCTGTGTGTGTGTATAATGTTACATATATTTTTGCGTGTCTCAAATACCATATTTTAAAAAGATAAAGGGAAAGAGTTTGTGTCTCTGTGTGTGTTGTACTCTCTAAATAAAAGAATGGAAGACTATAAACCAAAATATTAGCAGAGATGATCTCTGGGTGGTAGGATTAGGAGTGATTTTCATTTTCTTTATTTATATTTCAAAATGTCTTAAATGAATATGTACTTTTTTGAAAACAGGAAAAAATATTTTTAAAAATCAATGCTAGAACCTGTCCCATTTTCATTCTGTCTTAATTTCCATGATGATAAATGATTCGGGGAAGAGGCACACAGTGGAATCTCCAAGGTCGTTTGTAACACCAAGTTCAGCCAGGTAGTGAGCTGACAGTAGCAGGAATAAATCTGCAGAAGGATGTACAGAACTGTGTAGGAGGATGACATCTGCCAGCTGAGTGTCAGCATAGGCAACAAGAAGGTAATATCAATTCAAAGAAAATAATTTCATGAACCTGAAACTATTCTTTGAAGTCATGAGTTTACTGTCTTGCCCCCATCCCCCACCAAAACCCCCAATATCATGCAGATAAGAATACTAGAAACTGGGGATATATGTATACCTATGGCTGATTCACTTTGTGATACAGCAGAAACTAACACACCATTGTAAAGCAATTATACTCCAATAAAGATGTTTAAAAAAAGAAAAGAATACTAGAAACAAAATATCACAATCTCATCCTTATGTCAAATTACAGTAAATTGACACCATAATGTGTGTCATTCTGTTCTGGCACTTACAGATTACATAACAGGACTGGAAAGGGTCCAATAGAGAGTAATTAAAATGACAGGCTGAAAGCGTGTCCTTTACATAATGGGAAGCAAAAACCAAACTCTGGCCTTCAGAGGAAGATAAGAGTTTAGGGCTTCCCTGGTGGCACAGTGGTTAAGAATCCGCCTACCAATGCAGGGAACACGGGTTCGATCTCTGGTCCAGGAAGATCCTACATGCCGCGGAGCAACTAAGCCCGTGTGCCACAATGCAGGCTCTAGAGCCCGCAAGCCACAACTACTGAGCCCGTGCGCCTAGAGCCCTTGCTCCACAACAAGAGAAGACACTGCAATGAGAAGCCTGTGCACCACAACGAAGAGTAGCCCCTGCTCACCACAACTAGAGAAAACTCACGTGCAGCCATAAATAAATAAATAAATAAATAAAATAATTTTTTTAAAAAAGTTCAAACGGTTTATGCCTAAGGTGTGCATAGCTGGAATACATATGCAGTCACCAAATCTTAGAATACCAGCAGTAAAGGGTAGCTGGTAGTGACTGAAACAGGCAGCTTTGAAAGAAATACATAGGAACTGCTATTTTGCACAGTGAGTAGCAATGAAGAAATCCTTTCCCCAGAGGCTGAATCACTGGTTCTCAGTCTTGTCCACTGTGGTATGAAGGTGACACAGAAGACAAATTGGGAGAATCTGGTTGGGGATGGGATGACCAGGAGGAGAGGCAGTGCTGGAATAGGGCTGTCCATACTCTCCATAGTACCCTGGGGATTCTGGGAGTCTGTGACAAATTGCACGGAAAACGTTTATGAAGGAAACTTTCTAAGATTTAAATCATGGATGCAGTACCGTTTTTCAAAAAAACTGTCCTTCTGGGTCATGATGAAGATTGTACCGGACTGGATAGTCCACTGTGGTATTTTCTGTGTGCTTATGATCACACACTTCATCCATTCTGCCATACTCTGGAAGCTCAGGAGGCCAGAGGCTAAATGACACCCCGCAAAACATCCTCAAGAATTACCCCAAGAAGGCAACACAGAGGACAGAGTATCCAGAATCTCCTAGGTTTTGCTAGTTCAACAAAGGCTAATTATTTATGTGGGGTTTTCAGATACCCCAAAGATCAACAAATTCTGGGTTAACTAAACTTTCTAAATTGGCTCAAGTTTAGTCATTTCACCTGTTCTCAATCTGGCTACATCCCAATCACCTGGTATGCCCTTGCGACAATAACTACATCTGGGACCCACCCTAGGTGAACTGAACTTTTTTAAAGTGTCCCCAAGTGATATAACATATAGCCAAAGTGGAGAACAACTGAGCTTCTCTACATGTTAAAGTTAATTATTTAAGAGGTTCTGGCTGCAGGAAGAGTGCAAAGGGCATTGGCCAACAAGCCAGGGTGGAAGAAAAAAGACACATATCCTATGATATCACTTATAGGTGTTACCGAAAAATTGATACCAGTGAAGATATTTCCACAGAGAAAGGCAATCACAGATTCATTAAACAAACTTATGTTTCACCAATGGAAAGGTGTAAGGATTGGATACATTAGGTTACTGGGGTTAACAGAGATATACAAACACAGGGGAAGTATATAATCAGCAAAAACCTACAGAATACCAAGAGAAGACTACTCAACATTCTGTCATAACCTACATGGGAAAAGGATCGGAAGAAGAATACATATATGTATATGTGTAAAAGAACAACATCTTGCACACCTAGAACAAGCAAAACATTGTAATCAAATTTGCTGTGATAAAAAATAAACATTAAATTAAAAAAAAGAATAAGAAGTAGTGAGACATAAACTTAAGGGGCTCTTTCCTGGCACATTCCATTCTAATTTACGACCTAGAACACGACTTCCATTGAGGCTCTGTTACCCTAGTAACCAGATTTGGTAAAGGAGAACTGCTCCCGCCTTGTGGCCGTTTCACACAACAGCAGCTCTAAACCCAGGGCTAATGATTACTTGATATTCAAAATAATTGCAGGCCTGTAATTGACACGTGCCCTCAAAACAAACCCTTGGCTTGTAAATCGAGCAAAAAACTCAAAGGACGTGCATATTTCAAAATGACAATTTCAAGAGGCATATTTTATGCACATTTTGGCTTCTCTTACTTTTCGTTTGTTTCTTTTTTGTTTAAAAAAAGGGCATGGAAAAAGGCTCAACATCAGGAATTAATAAACCATGAAAATCCAGTCTACAAAAAGGTTCACCTCACAGCCGTCAGAATGATATCACCAAAAAACTGTACAAAGAATAAACGCTGAAGGGGTTTTAGAGAACTGCATAGACACTAGCTTCTGGTGGGATGTAACCTGGTAACAGCCAGTAGTGAGAACAGAATGGAGGTGCGTTTAAAGGTAAAAACTGAGCTACCATGTTATCTGGTAGGCCCTTTCATACACCTATCACCTGAGTAGACCAGAAGCAAAAAGACACAGGCTGGCAATCCTGCACTGCAGCATCATTTAACATAGCCAAGACGTGGAAGAAAGCAAAATGTCCAGCAACAGAAAAATGCACAAAGAAGAAGTGTCCATGTACACAGTGCAATATTAGGCATGGAAAACAATGAAACAGTGCTGGTTTCACCACCATATAAGGACCTACAGATAAATCACCCAACTTGAAGTAAGGAAGGAACCGAAAAACAGATAATCTATGGTATCAATTATAGATGTTACCCAAAAATTGATACCCATGACGGAGGACACACATGGATTAAGAAAACAAAATTATGTTTAACCAAATGGAAAAGTGTAAGGAATGGATGAATTAGGATATGGGGGTTAACAGACATGTACTAACACATATGAAATATATGTCACAAAATAACTATGGAGTACCAAGAGAGGTGTAATCAAAACTCTCTCATCTACACGGGAAAGGATCCAAAGATGAATAGTTAGATACATAGATATAATGAATCAGACTTTATACACCCAATAGAAACATTTTTATCAAATTTGTTCTGATAATTAATAAAAATTAATTTAAATTACAAACAAGAAGGAGACATAAGCTCTTGGGGGTATGCCCTGACACATTCCACTCTTAACTTGCAGCCTACTAACAGGATTTCCAGGAAGGCTCTGTTAACCAAAAACCTCGAGTAGGAAATGTAGAAGTGCTGCCTCCTTGAGGCCATTTTCCAGAAGAGCGGCCTTAAACCCACAGCTAACGGTCACAACATTCACAAGGACACAGGGCTGTAAAGGACACCTGCCCTCAAAAATTGTGCTGAGGTAGGGAATGGACAAAAAAATTCAAAACTAGCAAAATTTTCAAGGAGAGAGTATGAAGAGGTAAGTTTTACTCCTCTTTTGCAAAAAAAAAGGAAAATCGATACAAGCTCAACATCAGGAACTATGAGACTCATGAAAAACGAACCTACAAGAAAGTTTCAACTCACGCTAGTCAACTACCATCAGCAAAAGGTCTACAAACAATAAATGCTGAAGGGGTTTTAGAGAACTGTGTACCCTCTAGCTGCTGGTGAGATGTAAAGTGGAAAGAGCCAAAAATGAGAACAGAAAGGAGCTGCATTTAAAAGTAAAAATTGAGCCACCATTCCATCCAGCAGGCCCACCACTGAGCCTCTCCCATGAGAAGACCAGACTCGAGAAGGCACAGGCTGCAACAGCTGCACTGCAGGAATTTTCCCAATAGCCCAGACACGGAAGCAAGCAAAATGTCCATCAACAGATGAATGGATAAAGAAGAAGTGGTCCATGTACACAATGGAACGTTAGCCATGGAAAACAGTGAAACACTGCTCTTTCAGGCACCATAGATGAGCCTAGAGGTAATCACAGAACATGAGGTAAGTCGGAAAGCAAAACACACATACTATGATATCACTTATAGGCGTTATCTCACAACGGACTCAAATGAACATACGTCCACAGAGAAAGACACTCACAGACTTAGACGACATACTATGCTTATCTAAAAGGAAAGGTGGGGGAAATGGGTAAAGTAAGATTAGGGTTGACATTCGTGTACAAATACCTATGAAATACATATATCAAAAAGACCGACCATATAGCAAGGGAGGTCTACGGTACACTCTACAGTAATTTACATGAGAAGAGGATCTGTACATTTATATATATATATATATATATATATATATATATATATATATATATATATGTGCTTGTACAAATTACTCAGATTGTGTATACCTTGGACAATCAATATTCTAAACATTACCCCTATTAAAAACCTTTAAAAAATGAACAAGAAATACTGTGACATATATTTACGGTGTTTTTTTCCTGGCACGTTCCATTCTAATTTACAACCTGGGAACAGGACTTCTAAAAAGGCTCTGCTGCCTTACTAACCAGATTTGGGAATGGAGAAATGCTGCCGCCTTGTGGCCGTTTCCCACAACAGCAGCTTTAAACCCAGTGATAATGGTCACTAAATATTCACACTCATTGCACGCCTGTAAATGATACCTGCAGTCTAGAAACATCCTGGGGTCGAAAACCGACCAAGAAATTCAAAAGAGGGCAACCTTCCTGTAAGACAATTTCAAGAGGTTTATTGTACTCACTGTATGTTTCTGTTTTTTGTTTAAGAGAAATAAAAAATGTGTGGCGAAATGATGAACATTCGGAATTATTAAAGACATGCAAATCCAAATTACAAAAACCCATCAGCTCACACCAGTCAGAATGGCCATCAGCAAAAATTCTGCAAACGATAAATGCTGAAGGGGTTGTGCAGAAATGCGTACCCTCGGTTCCAAGTGGGACATGGTAAGAGCCAGTAATGAGAACACAAACGATATTCCTTGAAAAGGTAAATATTGAGCTACCATTCAAACAAGCCTACCCACTGCCGGGCTTATCGCCTGAGAGGATGAGAATCAAAAAGACACAGGCTGGCAAACCTGCACTCCGGAAATATTTACCATAGCCAGCACTTGGAAACAATGAAAATCTCCATCAACAGAGGAATGCACAAAGAAGTGGCCCATGTACACAACAGAATATGACTCCAATAAAAAACATAAAATCAATTTAAAAGCAAACATAAGTAAGGAGACATCAGCATTTGGGGGTTTATACGGGTACTTTCCTCTCTAATATATAACCGAGGAAAACCACTGGCAGGAAGGTCTGTTTCCTAGTTACCAGAGTGGGAAAAGCAGAAATGCTGCCGCCCTCTGCCCGTTACCTGCAAGAGCAGCTTTAAAACCTGTGCTAAGGGTCATTTCATATGCACAAGTACTGTTGGGCTGTAAATGAAACCTGCCCTCAAAATGTCTTCAGGGAAGTAATGGCCAAAATATTTCAAAATGTGGCACATACTTCAAGAAAACCATTTGAAGAGGTAAGCTGTACTCACAGTTTTAAGGAAAAAAAGGACATGCCTGAAAGGTCAATTTCAAGGGGTTATGAGACGCATGCAAATCCAACCACAAACAGGTACCAGCTCACACCAGTCAGAATAAACTTCAGTAAAAAACTACAAGCAATAAATGCTGAAGGGTTTGTGGAGAAGTGCATACCATCAACTCTAAGTGGGACATGACCTGGTAAGAGCCACTAATGAGAGCAGAATGGAGGTGCCTTTACATGGTAAACATGTGGCTACCATACGATCCAGCAGGCCCACTCCTGGGCCTATAACCTAAGAAGACAAAATTGGAAAGACACAGGCAGGCAAATCTGCATTGCAACCGTACTATAATAGCCAGGACATGGAAGCAACCAAGAAGTCCATCAACAGATGAGTTGACAAACAAGAACTGGTACAGGTACAGATGGAATATTAGCCAAGGAAAAAATGACAGAATGCCATTTGGAGCACCGTAGATGAGTCTAGAGGTGATCACGCAACTTGTAGTAAGTCAGAAAGCGAAAGACACCTATCTTATGATATCACTTATAGGTGTTACCTAAAAATTGATACCAGTGAAGATATTTCCACAGAGAAAGGCAATCACAGATTCATTAAACAAACTTATGTTTCACCAATGGAAAGGTGTAAGGATTGGATACATTAGGTTACTGGGGTTAACAGAGATATACAAACACAGGGGAAGTATATAATCAGCAAAGACCTACAGAATACCAAGAGAAGACTACTCAACATTCTGTCATAACCTACATGGGAAAAGGATCCGAAGAAGAATACATATATGTATATGTGTAAAAGAATGACATCTTGCACACCTAGAGCAAGCAAAACATTGTAATCAAACTTGCTGTGATAAAAAATAAAAATTAAATTTAAAAAAGAAAAAGAAGTAGTGAGACATAAACTTAAGGGGCTCTTTCCTGGCACATTCCATTCTAATTTACAACCTAGAACAAGACTTCCATTGATACTCTGTTACCCTAGTAACCAGATTTGGTAAAGGAGAACTGCTCCCACCTTGTGGCCGTTTCACACCACAGCAGCTCTAAACCCAGGACTAATGGTTACTCGATATTCAAAATAATTGCAGGCCTGTAAATGACACGTGCCCTCAAAACTAATCCTTGGGTCTTAAATTGAGCAAAAACCTCAAAAGGTGTGCATATTTCAAAATGACAATTTCAAGAGGCATATTTTATGCACATTTTGGCTTCTCTTACATTTTGTTTGTTTCTTCTTTGTTTAAAAAAAGGGCATGGAAAAAGGCTCAACATCAGGAATTAATAAACCATGAAAATCCAGTATACAAAAGGTTCACCTCACAGCCGTCAGAATGATCATCACCAAAAGCTGTACAAAGAATAAATGCTGAAGGGGTTTTAGAAAACTGCATAGACACTAGCTTCTGGTGGCATGTAACCTGGTAACAGCCAGTAGTGAGAACAGAATGGAGGTGCATTTAAAGGTAAAAACTGAGCTACCATGTTATCTGGTAGGCCCTTTCATACACCTATCACCTGAGTAGACCAGAAGCAAAAAGACACAGGCTGGCAATCCTGCACTGCAACATCATTTAACATAGCCAAGACGTGGAAGGAACCAAAACGTCCAGCAACAGAAAAATGCACAAAGAAGAAGTGTCCAGGTACACAATGCAATACTAGTCATGGAAAACAATGAAACAGTGACGGTTGCACCACCTTATAAGGACCTACAGGTAAATCACCCAACTTGAAGTAAGGAAGAAACTGAAAAACAGATAATCTATTATATCAATTATAGGTGTTACCTAAAAATTGATACCCATGTAATTATTTCCAAGAGGAGGACGCACATGGATTAAGAAAACAAAATTATGTTTAACCAAATGGAAAAGTGTAAGGAATGGATGAATTAGGATATGGGGGTTAACAGACATGTACTAACACATATGAAATATATGTCACAAAATAACTATGGAATACCAAGAGAGGTGTACTCAACACTCTCTAATAAAGTACACAGGAAAGGATCCAAATACCAATAGTTAGATACATAGATATAATGAATCAGATTTTCTACTCCTAATAGAAACAACATTTTTATCAAATTTGCTCTGATAATAAAAAGTAAATTTAAATAACAAATTAGAAGGAGATATAAGCTCTTAGGGATTTGCCCTGGCACATTCCAGTCTAACTTGCAGCCTACTAACAGGATTTCCAGGAAGGCTCTGTTGCCCAAAAACCTCGAGTTGGAAATATAGAAGTGCTGCCGCCTTGTGGCCGTTTCCCGCAAGAGCGGCTGTCAACCCAGAGCTAAAGGTCACTTTACATTCACAAGGACACAGGGCTGTAAATGAAACCTACCCACAAGCATTGTGCTGAGGTAGGCAATGGACAAATAAATTCAAAACTAGCAAAATTTTCAAGGAGATAGTAAGAAGAGGTAAGTTTTACTCACTGTTTTACTAAATAAGGGAAATGGATAAAAGCTCAACATCAGGAATTCTAAGACTCATGCTACTCGACCCTACAAAAAGGTTTCAACTCACGCTAGTCAACTACCATCAGCAAAAGGTCTACAAACAATAAATGCTGAAGGGGTTTTAGAGAACTGTGTACCCTCTAGCTGCAGGTGAGATGTAAAGTGGTAACAGTCAATAATGAGAACAGATTGGAGCTGCGTTTCAAAGTAAAAATTGAGCCACCATTCCATCCAGCAGGCCCACCGCCGAGCCTCTTCCCTGAGAAGACCAGACTGGAGAATGCACAGGCTGCAACAGTTGAACTGCAGGAATTTTCCCAATAGCCAAGACACAGAAGCAAGCAAAATGTCCATCAACAGATGAATGGATAAAGAAGAAGTGGTCCATGTACACAATGGAACATTAGCCATGGAAAACAATGAAACACTGCTCTTTGAGGCATCATAGATGAGCCTAGAGATAATCACAGAACATGAGGTAAGTCAGAAAGCAAAACACACATACTATGATATCACTTATAGGTATTATCTAACAACGGACTCAAATGAACATACTTCCACAGAGACAGACACTCACACAACATACTATGCTTATCTAAAAGGCAAGGTGGGGGAAATGGGTAAAGTAAGATTAGCATTGCCATTCGTGTACAAATACCTATTAAATACATATATCAAAAAGACCGACCATATAGCAAGGGAGGTCTACGGTACACTCTACAGTAATTTACATGAGAAGAGGATCTGTACATTTTTATATATATATATATATATATATATATATACTTGTACAAATTACTCAGATTGTGTATACCTTGGGCAACCAATATTCTAATCATTACCCCTATTGAAAAACTTAAAACAATGAACATGAAATACTGTGACATATACTCACGGTGTTTTTTAACTGGCACATTCCATTCTAATTTACAACCTGGTAACAGGACTTCTAAAGAGGCTCTGCTGCCCTAGTAAGCAGATTTGCGAATGGAGAAATGCTGCCGACTTGTGGCCGTTTCCCACAACAGCAGCTTTAAACCCAGTGCTAATGATCACTAAATATTCACACCCATTGCAGGCCTGTACATGATACCTGCACACCAGAAACATCCTGGGGTTGGAAATCGAGCAAAACATTCAAAAGAGGGCAACCTTCCTGTAAGAAAATTTCATGAGGTTTATTGTACTCACTGTATTTTTCTGTTTTTTGTTTAAGAGAAATAAAAAAACGTGTGGTGAAATGATGAACATTAGGAATTATTAAAGACATGCAAATCCAAATTAAAAAAAACTACCATATCACACTAGTCAGAATGGCCATCAGCAAAAATTCTGCAACGATAAATTCTGAAAGGGTTGTGGAGAAATGCATAACCTCGGTTCAAAGTGGGGCATGGTAAGAGCCAGTAATGAAAACACAAACGATATTGCTTGAAAAGGTAAATATTGAGCTACCATTCAATCAAGCATACCGACTGCCGGGCCTATCGCCTGAGAGGATGAGAATCAAAAAGACACAGGCTGGCAATCGTGCACTCCGGCAATATTTACCATAGCCAACACCTGGAAGCAACGAAAATGTCCATCAACGGAGGAATGCACAAAGAAGAAGTGGTCCATGTACACAACGGAATATGACTCCAATAAAAAATATAAATTCAATTCAAAAAACAAACATAAGTAAGGAGATATCAGCATTTGGGCTTTTATCCGGGCACATTCCTCTCTAATATATAACCGAGGCAAACCACTGGCAGGAAGGCCTGTTACCCTAGTTACCAGAGTGGGAAAAGCAGAAATGCTGCCGCCCTCTGCCCGTTACCTGCAACAGCAGCTTTAAAACCTGTGCTAAGGGTCATTTCATATGCACAAGTACTGTTGGGCTATAAATAAAACCTGCCCTCAAAATGTCTTCAGGGAAGTAATGGCCAAAATATTTCAAAATGTGGCACATACTTCAAGAAAACAATATGAACAGGTAAGATGTACTCACAGTTTTAAGAAAAAAAAGACATTCCTGAAAGCTCAATTTCAAGGAATTATGAGACACATGCAAATCCAACGACAAACAGGTACCAGCTCACACCAGTCAGAATAAACTTCAGTAAAAAACTACAAGCAATAAATGCTGAAGGGTTTGTGGAGAAGTGCACACCCTCAACTTTAAGTGGGACGTGACCTGGTAAGAGCCACTAATGAGAGCAGAATCGAGGTGTCTTTACATGGTAAACATTTTGCTACCATATAATCAAGCCATCCCACTCCTGGGCATAAAAACTAAGAAGACATAATTGGAAAGACACAGGCAGGCAAATCTGCACTGCAGCTGTATTACAATAGCCAAGACATGGAAGCAACCCAAAAGTCCATCAACAGATGAGTGGACAAAGAAGAACTGGTCCATGTACAGAAGGAATATTAACCAAGGAAAAAAATGACACAATGCCATTTCGAGCAACGTAGATGAGTCTAGAGGTGATCACGAAACTTGTAGTAAGTCAGAAAGCGAAAGACACATATCCTGTGATATCACTTATAGGTGTTACCTAAAAATTGTTACCAGTGAAGATATTTCCACAGGGAGAGGCAATCACAGATTCATTAAACAAACTTATGTTTCACCAATGGAAAGGGGTGAGGATTGGATACATTTGGTTACTGGGGTTAACAGAGATATACAAACACAGGGGAAGTATATAATCAGCAAAGACCTACAGAATACCAAGAGAAGACTACTCAACATTCTGTCATAACCTACATGGGAAAAGGATCCGAAGAAGAATACA